>NC_060144.1:149157540-149460570 GCF_021461385.2 Schistocerca piceifrons | reverse complement strand
CGTATTCTGAAAGAAAAAATTAGTTAAGACTGCTATCATACGATGTGTATAGTAAATTCTTGTTAATGCTTGTTAATTCTGATCCATTTACTCTTCGTGACGAGGTATTGTATCTTCTTTCGTTCATTCCGAAGGTGAAATTCCCATTTCTGTTTAATTTACTTCTTTTACACGTTATTAATTTCTGAAAATGATGAACAATGATTAATGTCTTGCATTTAAATCATATACCCATTAAATAAAAGCTGGTTTCTAGTGATATAATTGAGCATACAGCATAGCATAGACAGTGTTCAGATGCAAAAATGTACACAGAGTATCACAATGTAGCAGCAAAAAAAAAAAAAAAAAAAAATGTAAAAATAGTCACGATGTTGAGATATCATAAGGCAAAATGTCAAAGTCAACTGGTGTTTGTTATATCTAAAATATTTCATAGTGCATACAAACAAAACGGTAAAACAATCATACGTACATAAAAAATGGAAAATGTGCACGGTCTGATGTGTAACGACAAGAAAAGCGACCTGCTAACCTTACCTTGCCGGGCACTTGCCAAGAAAAAATACGATAATCATCAGTAAGTAATCACATAAATATAATTGCATAAGTGATCATAAAATGCGTAAGTTCATCTGGAAAAATGTGCAAGGTCTGATGTGTAACGACAAGAAAAGCGACCTGCTAACCTTACCTTGCCGGGCACTTGCCAAGAAAAAATACGATTATCATCAGTAAGTGTTCATGTGAATATAATTACATAAGTGGTCATAAAAAAATCGGGAAATGGCATTACAGTGTAATAAATCATAAAGTATGTTCATTCAATAAACGGTTTTATGTTGGAGACGTAGTGATTCCCTTTGGTTTTTCTGGTTCTCAGAGTTTCGACGTGTACTACATTGGGGTGAGGAATGCTGCGAATTCGATATGGACCTGCATATAGAAGCTCAAATTTACTACATCTACTTTTTCCTCTATTAGATAAATAATGTGTGCGTACTAATATCTTTTGTCCAATGTGAAAGTCACGGCGTGTACAAACCTGTTTTTGCTGTCTTCTCCGGCGCTCTGCGGCACGTTTGATGTTGTTCAACGCAATGTCAATTATTTCATGGTGTCGTAGTCGACGAGATGTAGGAAAGGTTACTAATTCTTTAATTTTGTTAGATGGTTCAACACTTTTCAGTATAACAGACGGAGATAGCATAGTAGATTCATTTTTGGTATGGAATTAATTACATCCTGGAATGAGAGTATGTGTGTGTCCCAATCAATATGTTTTTTATGGCAGTATATCCTACACAGTTTACCAATTTCTTTCATTAATCGTTCACAAGGGTTCGAAGAAGCATGGTACCTGGATATATAGATCGGAGAAATGTTTCTAGCTCGTAACATACGTGTCCATATAGCAGATCGAAACTGTGGTGCATTGTCGGAAATTACTTTCAACACATGCTCTACATGAAATAGAAAATGTTTTACAAATGCTTTCGAAACAGTTTTAGCAGTAGCTTTGCGTAACGGAGTAAAGGTAACAAATTTCTAAGTGAGTTCAACAGCGACAAAGATGTAGCAAAAACTTCTATTAGTTCTGGGAATCGGACCAAAAATGTCTACAGCGGCCATGTGTCTCAATTTAACAGGTACAATGGGATGTAATGGAGGAAAATGTGAAGTCGTATCTGACTTAGCTTTCTGGCAGATTTTACATGACGCTAAAACTCGTCGAATACGTTTCTCCATGTTGGTAAAATAACAGTTCTGTCTCAGTATAGGAAAACACTTTCTGGCTCCGTAATGTGCGTAACTTAAATGAGTATACCAGATTAATTTGTTAACAAGTTCGTCAGGAATGCATAATAACCAATTGTTGCTGTCAGGGTGAGAACGGCGAAACAGAATGTCATTGCGTACAGTGTAATGGTTTCTAATGGTAACATTATTCCTATCTTGCCAAATGTGTTTAATTTCTTTCCATACGTTGTCTTTACTCTGCTTTTGTGCTATGTCTTGTAATGACGACGAAATGAAATTCTCAAATGCAACTTGTTGAATGTACATGACGCTGAAATTTGCTTTGCAGAAGTTGGTTGCGGTGTCTTGCTGATTGTTGCTGAGAGAACGGGATAGTGCGTCTACTACAATATTTTGTGTACCGGGAATGTGAACAATTGTAAAATTAAATTCCTGCAAATAAAGTTTCCATCTACTTAATCTGTCGTGTGTAAATTTAGCGGAAAGTAAAAACTGTATCGCTCTATAGTCTGTGTAAACGGTCGTATGTCTTCCATAAAGGAAATGCCGAAATCTCGTAAATGCCCATACAAGACATAATGTTTCAAGTTCAGTAACAGAATAATTGCGTTCAGCAGGTGACAGAATGCGACTCGCAAAGGCTATGTTTTTAATTACTGTAGTGCCGTCTTCTTCAATTTCCTGAAAAATGTGTACGCCTAAAGCGGTGTTAGAACTGTCGGTGGCAATGGAAAAATTTCTAGTAAGATCTGGATGTGATAAAAGTGGTGCATTCAACAAGGCTTCTTTCAGGTTCACAAATTCAGAATGTGCTTGCTTATCGCACGACCAAATAGTGTTTTTACCCATCAATTGACATAATGTAGGGGTGTCTAAAGCAGGGTAATGAATAAATTTACGAAAAAAGTTAATTAGACTCAAAAAGCTGCGTAATTGTTTCTTCGTCGTAGGAATAGTAATGTCACGTAAAGCTTGAAGTTTTTCCGGGTCAGGCGCAATGCCTTCTGCTGAAATTACATGTCCAAGAAATTTTATAGAAGTTTTGCCAAAGTGCGATTTACTGAGATTAACTGTGAGTCCTTGTGCACGAAAAGTTCGTAACAGTTGTTCAAGAATTAGATTGTGTTCAGAACAGTTAGCTTCTGCATTAAGAATGTCATCTACATACGTTGTGATTCTGTTTTAAGTTCTGTCGGAAGTATTGTATTCAAACCGCGAATAAATGCTGCTGAAGAAATAGTTAAACCTAACGGTAATTTACAAAATTGATAACAATCACCAAAACAGAGAAAAGCCGTGTACTTTCTGCAGTCCGGATGGAGTTGAATTTGCCAAAATCCAGATTTCAAACCTAATGTGGAATAAATAGCAGTACCATAAAATTTCTGTAGAAGTTCTTCTAGTGTCTGTGGGCGATCTGTTTCATTAATAATAATGTCGTTGATGTGACGCGAGTCAAGTACGAGGCGAAGTGAACCATCCTTTTTCTTAACAATATGGAGCGGGTTTATGTACGGACTAACTGCCGGTTCAATAATTCCTTGGTCAAGCATAGCTTGCAATTCTTTCTTAACTTGTTCCCTGTGTATATACGGAATGGGATAATGTTTGGCTTTAAATGTGTCGTGCTGTTTAACTTGAAATTCATACATAAAACCGGATATAGTACCAGGAACGTTGTCAAGAACTGGAGCTTGCTGTAAAAGAATTTTGCGTAGTTGCGTGAGTTCGTCGTCTGTATTTGCACTGCTCAGTTTAACTTTATCAGAAATCATCTGTATAACGTCATAGTCGACTTCGTCTGGAGTATTGTAAGTGTGTACGTACGTATCTGTTAACAATGTGGAATGACAGTCTATGTTACGTGATGCGGAAATGACCTCTGTACGATTAATTGTTTGTTCTTCTGCAGATAAAGAGTGCTGAAATTCTAAAGCCAGTTGTACATTTTCATCCTTTAACATTAAATAGGAGTTTTGAAAGTCAATAATTGCGTCGTGTTGTACCATAAAATTCGTACCTAAAATAACGTCTGTCGTCAATAAGGGAACAATCCAAAAATTTGAGTGAAATGTATGACCTGCAGCACAAAATGATAAATGCGTCTGTAATTTTACATCTACTCCTTTGCTAGATACTGCTCCTTTAATTTTACCTAATGGTAACGTAGGATAGCTATTCTCTTTGTTACATTCGTTGAAAGTTTCCTCATTTATAACTGACATAGGAGATCCAGAATCAATTACTGCTGAAAATTTGGATGATCCAATTTTTACTTCGATGACAGGGTGTGAAATGGTTTTTTGAATAACTGGTCTTTCCTGGAAAAGAGTGTCTCGGATGTCGCCAAAAGTAATAACATTTTCGTGAACAAGATTCTCTGTGTCAAAAGTATTGCTTGCGTTACTGGAAGATGCAACCTGTACTGTATTTAGTCAAATTCTATCTGACGTGCTATTATTTTCGGGAGGATGCTGTGGCATTTCCACTATTTGAACTGTTCTGTTACTTCTTCCTGACGTATTTGGTTCGGGATGATTCCTACTGTCTGGTTCATTCATGATAATATGTTGTTGCGGATGATTTTGCTGCTGGTAAGACCGACTGTTATTAAACGCACGCTGAAAATTGTGCTCATTATTTTTACGTCTGTCATGATACTCATTTCTATACGGTGCATTGCGATAGCAATTAAAATAGTGTGTTTTCTGTACGTATTGATTCCCTTGTTGCTGTGCGTTACTATTTGTTGGAGTTGATGCTATACGTGCATGCGGCAAAACATTAAAGCTTGGTTGACCTTGTACATTACATTGTTGGTTAGGTATGCTAACCGGTTGGTTTTGTTGTTGTTGTTGGGAAAAACCTCTATTGTTACCAAAATGTGGTTCCTGTTGCTGAAAACTCTGACGATACTGATAATTAAAATTTTGTCTGTTATTAGAGTTCTGGTGGTTGTCGTTCCTGAAGCGTCTATTACCTTTGCTATTGAAATTGCGTGGCTAATCGTAATTGCTGTATGTTTGTTGACCTTGGTTATTATATGAAAAATTTTTGTTTATAAAGGAATAATCCGATTGCTGCACTTCCAAAAGCTGTAACAGATCTCTGAATGCCGAAATATTTTCTTCCTGCTGACCCGTTAAAAGTGACACTCTTAATGATCGTGGAAGTACTGGTTTTGTTGGACCATGTGTTCAAAAAATTGCGTGATAGTAGAAAAAATTTGAGTTCTCATAATTCGGTAAACTAATTAATTGATCCTTGATTCCGCGCTGTGTCGTCTTCGACCAATAAGCTGACAGAAAAGCATTCTGAAATTCTTCTACCGAGTAGCATTGTCTCGCGATCGGTCTCATACGAGTTGCCGGTTCGCCTTCCAAAAAACTGCAAATAAATTCAAGTTTATGTGTTACGGGCCAAGGCGGTGGAAAAGCAAAGCTAAATTGTTGTATCCAATCCAATTGGTTTCTGTCATTTTTAAATACTTTAAATTTTCTCACTGATAGAAAATGTTTGTAATCAAAATTATCATCTCTGTACGTCTGAACAGGTTCAGGATTGTATGAGAATGTATTTGTCTGTGATTGTTCGGAATCTAAGTCACGTACCCTCTGTAAATTATCTAAATTATACTGGCTGTGTGAGTGTGACAAATGTTCGGAATGTGCCGTATGCTGTGACGTGTTATTGACTGACACATTTTTCATCTTTGTCACTTCTTGCTGTAAAGTTGATAATTTTCTACGTAATGTGTTATTGGACGACTCTATCTCACTGATCGTCTGCTGCAAATTTTGGAATTCGGGTGTTTGATTAAGCGGAATCTGTGAAGTATCGTCTGATTTGCTGTCATTGTTACTCTCAATAACGTCAATACGACTGGCCAATTCATCATATTTTTCAGTCAGTATTTTTACCTGATCATCGTTTTTAGTGTCACACGCATTAATTTGTTTTTGTATTTTACATGTGGTTTCGTTCAATTTTTTAACATCTGCTTTGATGACATCGGAATCCTGTATTAGTTCTAATTGTTCAAGTCTGTCGGTCACTGTCTGAAAGTCTACTGTGTGTGTATCTGTTTTTAAGATCGGAAATTTCATCACGCAATTCGGTGTTCAACTGTCTGATAGTATTAATTTCGTCTGATACGGTAGCAATATTGTTGTCTACGTATGTTTTTCCTTTCGTAAACAATTTACGTTTATCTTCCTGTCTCTGTGCGGTAATTATATCCATGACTTGTCGCTTTGCTTTATTCTGTTTCTGTATGAATTCACGGTAACGCGTTTCACTGTTTTGTAGGTGGTGATTAAAACGTTCGTCAATTTGGCTGTTCTGTTGTTCAAATTTCGCGTCTACCTTTGCATCCAGTGTGCGCGAAACCTCTGCTGACATTAATTTAAACTCGTCGCGTAACTGTGTTGCGTTTTCAGAGCATTGTTTAGCGACTGCACTAATTTCGTCTCTGAGTGATTCTGTTGCAGCTGCTTGCGTATTCCTTAATTCTTGAGCAACAGATCTAATTTCTTCACTACTTTTCCTAGCACAAGCCTTAATTTCCTCACATAGTTGTTCTTTAGTATCATGACATTGCGCAGCAACGGCTGTAATCTGTTCACTAAGCTGCTTGGAATTGTTATCTAGTTTTTCATTAAGTTGTTTGTTCTGTTCACTAAGTTGTTTGAAATTTTCATTAAGGTAGTCTTGTTTTTCATGAAGTTGTTTGTTCGATTGATTAAAATCATCCTGTTTTTTATTCAACTGTAGCAATACTGCCATAATTTGATCCAAGCCAAAATTAGCGACTCTATTTTCTATGTTGTGTGTTGATGTATCTGTATTTGTCACATTTTCTGTAACCATTTGGTCATTCCGTAATTCTTGAAAATTTTTCCCAGTCGGATGTACACTGTTAGTCACTACCTCGGAATCAAATAATTCTGTCGTATTTTGAGTACGCTGTTCACTTTAGTTAAGAAAATTTATCTGTTCACAATTCAAATTTTGCAAATCGGGTGTGTTAAACTGGGCAGCGTTCATTGTAACAGAACGCCCCGCGTCATCAATTGTCGTTAAATTAACAGAGGACACAATTGAATTTATTTGTTCATCATTAGGATCAAAATCATTACTAGTGGTCGGTACGCACTGATTGTCTACAATTAGGGGATTATCATCATTACACTGAGTGTCGGAAATATTATCGGTCAGGCTATTGGAGTCGGCTATTTCATTCATTACACATCGCGATGTACTGTTAACAGTTTTTCGTGGCATTTTTCACAAATCAAAATTAAGCACAAATGAAACAAGTTCAATGCAAAAATGCAAGAAACACAATTACAACAAAGAGCAACAAATTGCCAATGATCTGTGAAAGCAAGAGTGACAAATTAATAAAGGCGTTGCGCCAGATGCAAACTACATTTAAGTAAATAAGAGCAGATATATGACTACTTATCAGAAGATTCACAAAGAAATACGATCCTGGCCCGGATGCCGCCAAGTGTAACCTCCCCACACGAAATATTAATTAAATGAACCATGTGTAAACTCCCCACAAAAGTGTTATAACTAAATGAATTTTAAATATTGTGACCTCTGAGCAAAATTGGCTCCCATTTATTATCTCCGCGCAGAAATGCATTCACATTCAATGAACCCACAAAATTCTTTTCTCATTTAAGGTTAAGTTCTAAACAGAAAAATTCCAAACACCAAAATAATAAAAAAAAATTCAGTAACCTGGTAAATTTTATGACGACAGCAGCGCTGCGCCACGGCCCTGTATTCTGAATGAAGAAAGCAAAAATTCTTACCTCAATAAAAACCGCGAATATATCTGCTCTTACCTAAAAAATTTTCGGCACAGCTCCGTGCAATGCTGGCCTATGCTTTGTGATTCATGAAAGGAAAGATAATCCATTGAATAAAATCTTTAAATTGAAATGAATGCTTTTTTAAAAAAAATTATTATTGGCGCATTTTTTTTTTTAAAGAAATTGATGACAGTTACATTACTAGATATGCGCAAGGCTGCTTCTCTACCTTCTACAATAATACTCATCCTCCAGAGTCCCGACCAGAGCAGACTGCACACAAGCGCAGGCACGCGCCGACTCCTACCGACTCACGCAGACTACTGCATACTACTGCCGACTCATGCAGACTACTGAAGACTACTGCAGACTGATGCCGACTAGCGACAAGCAACAACTAACTACATACTGCTCTCTGGTCAGAGACTCTCCTAAGTCTTGCCTGTTGCACGCAGCGCATACATCGCATACCTCTTACAATGTCTCGTACATGGGAGAAAAGGTAAAATTGTATTTTGTTCAAGGCGAAACCACCAACAAAAAGTCCGTTGTATCTTTCGATATATAGTATAGGCTATGTATTGCCCTTTGAGGATGCTGTTCGGTGTCCTGGTATTCGCCTGAGCTGTATGGCAGGTCGGGGCTGGTGACACGCCAGGCGGGGGAAAGTTCGTCTGAAGGCCGAGAGCTGCTCGGAGACAGGGTGGCAACGCTATGCATTTTACCTTGTGATGAGTTGCGTCCGGTGGAGTGCTGGGCTGCAAGGCTAGATACACGGGCATGCACGAAGTTGTGTTATGCACATTCGACCGTTAAAGCGGTACGACTAGAAAACAAACCCCTGCACACATGCATAGGCGGGACTATACCAAACAACATCATTCTAGACGTAATTTGTCACCTAGGCTTCTTCCTACGGCAGTAGCATGCGCAGCGTTTAGGGCTATTGAACATCGATTTAGAGTAAGTACCTTTGGATTTCTAAGTAATATCCTTTATCACGTCTACACACCTCAAGAATTTATATGAGGTTGGGTTGTTTGGTGGAAGAGGCCAAACAGCGAGGTCATCGGTCTCATCAGATCAGGGAAGGACGGGGAAGGAAGTCGGCCGTGCCCTTTCAAAGGAACCATCCCGGCATTTGCCTGGAGCGATTTAGAGAAATCACGGAATTCCTAAATCAGGACGGCTGGATGCGGGATTGAACCGTCGTCCTCCCGAATGCGAGTCCAGTGTGCTAACCACTCGCTCGGGGCATTTATATGAGGAATTGCTTAAGTATGTCGGAACTGCCAAGTAAATAAAAAATGTTATAGAATTTATGGATTCTGTTTTTCTGTATTATGAATATTTCGACAGGAATAAGAATGGAATATCCTAATTAAGAGGTTTACTTTGTTTGTTCACAGTCGGTCGTTCTAATCATAGCTAACACACATGACATTCATATCGATATACACATTAGCCCTCGCAATTGTGGATAGGAACGTACTCACATTGATGACAGCATCAGAATCAATGTGACGAATAATGACTGTTGAATTCTAATTTTAATGTAACTACTTCCATATTGTTATGGACAAGTGAAATTCACGTCGTAGTAAGTACCGCCGTAGATAAAATTCATAGGCAATATTGAGATGTTCCTCAGTAGTGACACAGTTTTTCAGTAAATGTTGTAGGTGCCTAATGGTCTGTTCTCACATTTAAAAAGAACTCCCCGATTGACAGAGACAGTATCGTAGTAACAGGACTACCAATCAATCAACGAAAATGATAATATATTTCTAAGATTAGTGAATACTCCGAAAGCAAATAGTGTATTTGCTAGAACAAGTAACTGAAGAATATTATTTTGATTAGACTTTAATTCAATTGCCATTAAACCAAACAGTTTCTTTAAACTATTATAAGAAAGGACAAGAAGGAAAGAAAGCTTAGCTACAAAACTATTACAAGAGTAACAGAAAGGAAAAATTAATACGTGTTGTTTAGACACATGAAATTTGGACTATCGAACCGTGAATCCGATTCCGCAACTATCGAAACTCCCAACAAGTATCCGCAGACTTGGGCAAATATTCTGAATTGATATCAGCTACGGTAAAGGTCAGTAAACATGTATCCGTAAACACTCTATGGATCTATGATTCTGGAAATGACAGCTTGTGATGTAGCTGATGGCATTTCCCACAAATCATTCGACGCTTTCTCCTCTAGGTATCACATTCCTTCAGAACTTGCTTACGGAAATTAGCAACTAAGTCAATAAACCGTCACATACTAGGATGCCAGCTACTCAGACACGCTCAGAACCGCGAGAACACCGTTCCTGGAAACCATAAATGCCACATTTACGTTATGGTATGTAATCTTTTAAGTTTACATTATATTCGTGATTGGCGGCGAGCGACGCTTAAAATGGACGTCATAATGTACATTGGTCACGTGATCATGCCGTCATTTTCGGTTATGACTCCAAATTTGTGTAGAAAATTTACTTCTACGTTCATGTCTACACACATACTTCACAAGTTTCCTTGTGGTGCGTGGTGGAGGATATCTTGTTCCTCTGACAGTAGTTTCCTTCCCCGTTCCACTAGCAAACGTAGCGATGGAAAAGTGACTGTATATATGCTAAGACACTAGCTCTAATTTCTCTTGTGCTGTCTGCACGAAATGTGCATTGGCCGCAGTAGAATGATTCTGCAGACAGCCGCTAGTGCCAGGTCTCTTAACTTTGTCAATAATACGCCACGAAAAGAAGGTCGTATTCCCTCTAGGGATTTCCTTTCCAGTACACGAAACATTTCCCTAATACTCGCATATAGATAGAATCTACGAGTCATAGGTGCTGTTTTCACTGGTACGCCGGAGTCCTTCTGCTCTAACAACACAAGACATAACTCTGTGTCGCAGTGCCCACGACGCTACTGGCATTAACGTTCCGTAGAGTACATACGAATACTCGCCCCGAACAGGATCTGTTTTCGCTGGTTAATCGGAGTCCTTATGCTCTAACAACAGCCGGCCGGTGTGGCCGAGCGGTTATACGCGCTTCAGTCCGGAACCGCGCTGCTGCTACGGTTGCAGGTTCGAATCCTGCTTCGGGCTTGGATGTGTGTGATGTCCTTAGGTTAGTTAGTTTTAATTAGTTCTAAGTTCTAAGGAACTGATGACCTCAGAAGTTAAGTCCCATAGTGCTCAGAGCCATTTGAACCATTTTTGAACCTCTAACAACACAAGACATAACACTGTGTCCCAGTGCCCACAACGCTACTGGCATTAACGTGCCCGCGACCTCTACGGTCGCAGGTTCGAATCCTGCCTCGGGCATGGATGTGTGTGATGTCCTTAGGTTAGTTAGTTTTAATTAGTTCTAAGTTCTAGGGGACTGATGACCTCAGCTGTTAAGTCCCCGAACAGGATCTAAACTGGAATTGTTTATCACCTGCATGACACGTTTCGGGAAATCACTATGACTTTTAAGCTCGTTTTCTGGTATTATTAGCGGTGTGATACACGAAAAATACAGCATCACAGTTACAATTATCCTATCAAAAACACACATTCTGTTCTGAGAGGAAGAAACTACAAATATTAATGTCCAGTAGTATGTATCTTGATACTAACTTGGAGCGTTGTAAGATGTTTTACTAAGAAAAAATGCCACGGCTGTAATCAAAGAATGTGTGTGTGAATGAGTATTGTAAAGGAACATAGACTTAGAAAGCTTACATGTATGTAGTGTTACGCATAAAAATCAGTCCCTCACGAGGAAGTAAATACATTATAATTAATTGGCAAATAACTTCACCTTATTGGAGTTGCATGTACGGCTCACGAAAGAGCCGTAGTGAGGGTTTCTTTCAACGCGAACGGAGCCGATTGGTGTTAACTTACCGTTTGCCACACACTATAAGCTCTATGCGAATGTCAGATATCTTATTTGTCGTTACAGCACCTGTATATAGACACTGGGGTGGTCTCATAAGGCCGTTTTACTTTTCGAATTCAATTTAAGCTCCTCAGTAACGTAATATGTAGATCGCACCGGCATAACCTCGCACAGTGTCCATGTCGGTTGTGTTGGAATGTAGTGTGCTCAAATCGAAATCCGATACCATGCAAGTATTGTAGCAAGCATAGTACGGCTAGCAATACTGGGTTTCCTTGGTCATTACTGTGGCTAACTGTAATTTAGGTCTGCCTACATTTTCGCTATTAAGAACTGTTGCTATCGAGAAACACAGCAGATTTCACCATCGTGGTTTAAGGAAATTACTTCGAGGATATTGCAGCAGGCGGAATATATATATTTTCCTCTCCCCATAAATGAAATATAGGAGTGATTGACTCTCAAGTAGCATGTGGGAAAAAATGAACAATGCACTAAATCTTTACACATCTCGCTGTTAAATCTAGTTTTTGTTCCCTAGATCTGTTTCTTCTGTTAATCCTATATCTTGTATGTGACACATACGCTGGCTGGTGTAGAACTGTCGCACAGCTTGCGTCAAACAAACGTTTTCTAAGTATTACACGACCGAGTTTGGCGTGAACTACGCTAATGTAAGACGAAAAATGCCATTGGATAGCCTTATGCACACATACAGATGGCGGCAGTATCGCGTATACAAAGTATGGAAGGGCTTTGCATTTGCGGAGCTCTCATTTGTACTCAGGTAATACATGTCAAAAGATTCCCGACGTGATTGTGGCCTCACGACAGTAATTAAAAGGCTTCCAACGTGGGAATGGTACTTGGAACTAGACGCAGGAGATATTCCATTTTTAAAATGTTAGGGAACTCAGTATTACGAGATCAACAGTGTCAAGGGTGTGCCGAGAATACCACATTTCAGGAATTACCTCTCACCACTGACCTCGCGTTCTGGTTCTCGCTTCCCGAGCACGGGGTCCCGGGTTCGATTCCTGGCGGGGTCAGGGATTTTCACCTGCCTAAAGGTGAATGGGTGTTTGTGTTGTCCTCATCATTTCATCATCGTTCATGAAAGTGGTGAGATTGGGATGAGCAAAGGTTGGGAATTTGTACGGGCACTGATAGCCGCGCAGTTGAGCGCCCCACAAACCAAACATCATCATCTCACCACTGACAACGCAATGACCGATGAGCCTTCACTTAACAACTGAGAGGAGCGGCATTTGCTTAGAGTTGTCAGTGCTAACAGACATGCAACAGTGCGTGAAATAATCGCAGAACTCAATGTGCGACGTACGTCGGGCGTATCCGTTGAGAGAGTGTAGAGAGTGTGGCGAAATCTGGCGTTAATGGGCTATGGGATCAGACGACCTACTCGAGTGCCTTTGCTAACAGCAGGACATTGCCTGCAGCTCCTCTCCTGGGCTCGTGACCATATCGGTTGGACCCTTGATAACTGGACAACTGTGTCACTGTTTCGGTTGCTGTGAGCTGATGATAGGCTTCGTGTGTGACGCAGGCACTACGAAGCCAAGTTGTCAACAACACACTGTGCAAGCTGGTGGTATCTCCCTAATGGTGTGGGCTGTGTTTACGTGGAATCGACTGGGTACTCTGGTTCAACTGAACCAGTCGTTGACTGCAGATGGTCGTGTTCGGCTACATGGAGACCATTTGCAGCCATTCATGGACTTCATGCTCCAAAACAATGATGTATGTCACTGGGCCACATTTCTTCCCGATTCATTGGAAGAACATTCTGCCCAGTTCGAGCGAAGGATTTGGCCATCCACATCGACCGACGTGAATCCCTTCGAACATTTATGAGACATAATCGAGACATCCGTTCATGCACAGAATCCTGCACCGTCAATACTTTTGCAATTATGGACTGCTGTAGAGTTGGCATGGCTCAATATTTCTGCAGGCGACTTCCAGCGACTTGATGAGACCATACCATGTCGTGTTGCTGCACTACATGGCCCTAAGGAGTTCGACACGATATTAGGAGGTATCCCACGACTTTCTCCAATTCAGTGTATAGCAATACATGGGGATGAACGACTGTAGCAAAGAAAAATTCTATCTACAGCACGTCACTTGCAGTACTGTCAAGAAAGCCATAATGCGGATTAGATCAGCATCTACTGGACATGATGGTATCACTATCCAGATGGTAAAACTTATTATTGACCAACTACTGCCCTCTATAACAGACATTTTCAACGATTCATTAATCACGAGTGTTTTCCCTGAGGCCTGGAAACTGGGACAAATTAAGCCACTGCCTAAAAAGGACATCGCCACAGCACCCTCTGACTACCGCCCCATCTGCCTTCTTCCTGCACTATCAAAGGCCTTAGAATATATAGTTCATGACCAGCTCACCAACTACCTAACTACTAACAACCTACTAGACGAATACCAATCAGGTTTCCGTAAACATCGAAGCACAACATCCGCTCTGATAAAGGTGACAGATGACCTGAAACTTGCCATGGACAGACAAGAAGCGACTATTATTTGCTTCTTAGATTTCAGCAAAGCATTTGATACTGTCGACTTCGACATCTTACTAGCCAAACTTAGTGGTCTAAATTTCTCACCAAGCGCAGTGCAATGGTTTCGCTCATACATGACGTCTCGTCAGCAACGCGTCCTGTCTGGGAATGTAAAATTACAATGGCGGCAGGTAGTGTCAGGCGTTCCCCAAGGCTCAGTATTAGGTCCTATACTCTTCTCTCTTTATGTCAATGATGTGTCATCGGTCCTGACCTATTGCAAATACCATATGTATGCTGATGACCTTCAGTTGTACCTAAGTGCGAAACCAAGCAATCTCAAGAAAGCTATTGAAAATTTCAATACTGACCTCGATGCACTGTCAAAATGGGCACAGGACATAGGTCTAAAACTAAACCCATCTAAAACCCAAGCGGTACTTGTTGGTCACTCTAAGCTCATTAGCCCAAAACATCGGGAATCCGTACCACCTCTTATCCTAAATGGAACAAATATTAACTTCTCTCCCTCAGCAAAGAGTTTGGCAGTAATAATAGATGAAAATCTAAATTGGACAGAGCACGTAACTGCAGTGTGCAAAAAAGCATCAGCATCCCTTCATGTCCTACAAAAATACAAAAAACTCTTCCCTTTCCATCTGAAAAAGATATTAGTACAAACGCTTATACTCCCAATCGTTGACTACAGCGATATTATCCTACAAGGCCTCTCTCAGGAAAATTTCCGACGTCTAGAACTGGTCACGAATACCTGCGTCCGATATATCTGTGACGTTCGACTTTTTGATCACATTTCACCAGCATATGCAAAATTGTCCTGGCTGCGTACAGACAAACGCAGAGATTTCCATACACTCTGTCTCATCTTCTGCCTTATAAATGTATACTGTCCCTCACATCTCTCCTCGTCCCTAACGCTCATGTCGGAACAACACGACAGAAACACACGTTCCCATTATAATAAAATCCTCTCCGTTCCACTGCATCGCTCAGTCACCTTCTCCAAGTCCTTTACAGTAGCGGGAACCAGACTCTGGAATAACCTCCCTCGTTATGTTAGAGAACTTAAAAACATGACCAGCTTCAAAAAACAGTTAATGACGTATCTACTTAAGCAACAGTAATGCCTTCCTCTGTACATGAGTGCACTTCACATCATTACTTCCCTCTTTCCCCCTCCTTAAATCTCCCTTACCTAAAACTCGCTATACTAGTAAACATCTACTTTACACACCAAGATATTAATGTACATCTGCACAAATCTTCACTACTACTGCCAATCTTTCTCATGTTTGTCATTATTATTTATTTTTTTTACTGTTATTATTATTGCTTTCACCATACTCTGTATGTATAGCACCTGATGTAAAAATACTGCCAGCATTTACTTTATTAGGTCTTAGTCATGTTTATCATTATTATTTGATTTTTTGTTTTACTGTTATTATTATTGCTTTTCTCATAATCGGTATGTATAGCACCTGTTGTAAAAATACTTCCTCATTTACTTTATTAGGTCTTAGTCACTAGTCTTTATTCATATTGTCACTAGAGTAAGCTAATTTTCTCATTTAAACTATGTTCATGATGTAACTCTGATGTGTGAAATGCTGCATGTGTGGAACACTGGTCCGATGTAAGAGAGGGCCTGATGGCCCTAATCTGATCAGGTTAAATAAATAAATAAATAAATAAAATACTCTCACTCTACAGTAATAACAACACACGAAAGCTCAGGTGGTATACTAGTAGAAGTATGATTTCCAGATAGTCCTGGCCTAACGAACGTTTGAAACTATGCTGTGTTTACCTTTTTGTTTAGATATGTGGATCAGTATTATTTTTGGTCCTCCCAGGATCATATGATGACATCTCTTTTACTATTCGAACATGGTAAGGGTCTCAGACCGACAGGCTAATACTCTTAAACACGCATACTGCTTACCGAGTTGGTTATATAGATTTTTGTTACGTAAGGGGCACGGGACACTCTTTGTGTATTTTAGTGTACTTGTCAAAATACACTACTGGCCATTAAAATTGGTACACCAAGAAGAAAAAAAGCAGATGATAAACGGGTATTCACTGGACAAATGTATTATACTAGAACTGACATGTGACTACATTTTCACGTAATTTGGGTGCATAGATCCTGAGAAATCAGTACCCAGAACAATCACCTCTGGCCGTAATAACGGCCTTGATACGCCTGGGCATTGAGTCAAACAGAGCTTGGATGGCGTGTACAGGTACAGCTGCCCATGCAGCTTCAACACGACACCACAGTACATCAAGAGTAGTGACTGGCGTATTGTGACGAGCCAGTTGCTAGGCCACCATTGACCAGACGTTTTCAATTGGTGCGAAATCTGGAAAATGAGCTGACCAGGGCAGCAGTCGAACATTTTCTGTATCCAGAAAGGCCCGTACAGGACCTTCAACATCAGGTCGCGCATTATCCTGCTGAAATGTAGGATTTCGCAGGGATCGAATGAAGGGTAGAGCCACGGGTCGTAACACAGCTGAAATGTAACGTCCACTGTTCAAAGTGCCGTCAATGCGAACAAGAGGTGACCCAGACGTGTAACCAATGGCACCCCCTACCATCACGTTGGATGATACGCCAGTATGGCGATGATGAATACACGCTTCCAATGTGCGTTCACCGCGATATCGCCAAACACGGATGCGACCAACATGATGCTGTAAACAGAACCTGGATTCATCGAAAAAATTACGTTTTGCCATTCGTGCACCCAGGTTCGTCGTTGAGTACACCACTGCAGGCGCTCCTGTCCGTGATGCAGCGTCGAAGGTAACCACAGCCATGGTCTCCGAGCTGATAGTCGATGATGCTGCAAACGTCGTCGAACTGTTCGTGCAGATGGTTGTTATCTTGCAAACGTCCCCATCTGTTGACTCAGGGACCGAGACGTGGCTGCACGATCCGTTACAGCCATGCGGATAAGATGCCTGTCATCTCGGCTGCTAGTGATACGAGGCCGTTGGGATCCAGCACGGCGTTCCGTATTACCCTCCTGAACCCACCGATTCCATATTCTGCTGGCAGTCATTGGATCTCGAGCAACGCGAGCAGCAATGTCGCGATACGATAAACCGCAATCGCGATAGGCTACAATCCGACCTTTATCAAAGTCGGAAACGTAATGGTACGCATTTCTCCTCCTTACACGAGGCATCACAACACCGTTTCACCAGGCAACGCCGGTCAACTGTTGTTTGTGTATGATATATCGGTTGGAAACTTTCCTCATTTTAGCACGTTGTAGGTGTCGCCACCGGCGCCAACCTTGTGTGCATGCTCTGAAAAGCTAATCATTTGCGTATCACAGCGTCTTCTTCCTGTCGGTTAAATTTCGCATCTGTAGCACGTCATCTTCAAGTTGTAGCAATTTTAATGGCCAGTAGTGTATAAATGTCTGTGTGTGCAGTTGTGTAGAGGCGTATGCATAAAAAAATGTATGTAGTGCTGGTATGTAGCTGAATGTGCCTCTGTTCGTTTTCCTGTACGTCGCGTCAGAAGGCAAGCATCATAATTTCTTACTATATTTAAAAGATATCTAGATTCATTACATTAGTACAGTAACAAAATTTTTAGGGGTCCCTCTGGTTCACCAAGCATTGAATATGAGATTTTCCCTCCAGAGCAACACATGCCAACCGTTTATTCCTTCCATTTCAATGCATAATAGAACCAAAATTTTTGATCTATCCCCCTATGATGACTAATTTATGATTAATTAGTCATTTAATAAACCATAATCAAACGCTGCCTCACCAAAATCCGCCCACGTTCCACATGTAGATGCATGTCGTGCAGCATTTAAATGACTCCGTTTTTGTGAGTCTTCAAGCGTCTTGGAAACTGTAAGACACGAGTGGCGTTCAGCGTCTAAAACGCGACGAGCTTATGATTGTTCTATTGTCTCTGTAGCTCTTATGCTCTCCTGAAGTTCTGCATCCAAGTACCGGTGCTCCGAGGTTAGTTGGATTCGAGTAACTTTCGCAGTTCGGGCTCTCTTAGAACGCTGTATCCGTCGAATCAGACTTACGTGTCTTATCGTAATATTTTTAAATATGATACTCAGACTCAACGTCAGATTTTATTGTGTCTCTACAAAAGCTCTCCAGCAGTGCCAGATGGTGTAGCAACTTATAAACCGCGCACAGAGTAACATTAGATTTGCACTGTTGTGGAATAATCTATAGACAGTAAGACTCGCCGACCATCGCGCCAACATCTTTTGCATGTCACTCACATATGTATATCATCGGTTCACCAATAAACAGAGTTACTTTCGCATTTAATAATATTGTTATTAGTGTAGATTAAACATAGTGAGCCGGCTGCGGTGGACGAGCGGTTCTAGGCGCTTCAGTCCGGAACCGTGCGACTGCTACGGTGGCAGGTTCGAATCCTGCCTCGGGCATTGATGTGTGTGATGTTCTTAGATTAGTTAGGTTTAAGTAGCTCTAAGTTCTAAGGGTCTGATGACCTCAGATGTTAAGTCCCATAGTCCTCAGAGCCATGAACATGATGAGAATTCAATAAACATTGTATTGATTACGTGGAATCATATTACGTAGAAGATATCAACCAATAAAAGCATTGTTTTTCAAGCATAATAAAGTTGAAAAGTGAAAGAGTAAATAGCTTTTTCAAAGAATAAATATTCTTATTTTGATTCGCTTAATATAAAATCAGTAGGTATCTTGTACTATACACTGTAAAGTTTTCTATTTTTACCTTCATCGTTCAGGCTATCTCATACCAAATTTCAAGGATATCGGTCCAATCGTTTAGTCGTGGAAACGTAACGGATTTACTTTCGCATTTATTAGTACGGAAGTATGGATTGGTAGTGATTAAACACGTTGAGAATTGTATAGTATTATATTCTAGCTGTTACCCGCGGGTGCACAAGTATATTGGTAAAATGAAATGAAATATGCGCATGGATTTATTGGCCGGGAGGCCCTGGTCGCGATGTTCTTTTTATTTGACACTACTTGCGACTTGCACGTCGATGACGATCAACACAACACACACATCCGGTCGCGAGCGGAAAAAAACCCAAACCGTTCTGGAATCGAACCAGGGAGTCTGGGGAACTAACCACATGACCACGATCTGTTTCCGCAAACACCAGTGCGACGTAGAAGCTGTGAGGAACCCATTTGCTCAGCGGCTAAAATGCAACGCGTATGTGATTGATATTTGTATGGAAGTACAGATTAAACACGGAGTAAATTGTATAAGCGTTGAATTTATTACGGTGAATCGCATTATGTAGAATATATCAAACAAGAAACGCATTTTCACAAATATGGCAAAGTTCAAAAATTCAAAGAGCAAATAGTTTTTTCAAAGAGTAATTATTGTTCCATATTTCGCACTTCGCTTTATGTTCTTCAAATCAATAAGTATGTTGTACTACACACTTTCTAAAGTAGCCTATGTTCTTCCTCAGCGTTGAGGCTACCGTCATTCCGCATTCATCAAAGTCGGTTCAGCGTTTCTTTAAATACATTTTTCTTTACTTTTTAAACAATTCTTTATTCATAACAATGTTACTGATACAATGAAAAGCCATTGATACAATGATAAGCCACTACCTAACTAATTATTGGTTCCTACACAGTACAATGTTATTCAAAGTGTAGCTAATGTCTAGCAGAGTTGTTACGGTTGATTCCAACGGGCAAGCTAAATTTACTGTACTATTAACTCTACTGAAAACTACAAATTGACTTTTTTTACTGTACTACACTACCTGCAGCGTTACAGATGTGACAGCTAACCATAAATCTGCTATTCAGGCCGTGCCAACCGAACTAACCGCAGTGTCCCTGGAAACTTAACTTTCGCTGCAGGATACTAACTACTGCTGATAGATGACTATTCCTACTAAGACTAATCTGTTTCTATAACTGAAAAGACTGGTGCAATTTCCTTCTCACTTGTAAACGCACCTCCCTCCTATTCCGTGTCGTGACGTATGCCGTCCGTAACGGCGATAGCCAGCCCACGCCCCGCCGGTACAGGGCAAGTGCGCGGGTGCTTTTCTTTTCATTTTCTGCTGTTAATTGTTATATCTCAAGTAACTCTTCACAATCGTAGCTGATACCCCGTTGGCCAAAAATGGTTCAAATGACTCTAAGCACTGTGGGACTTAACATCCTGAGTCCCCTAGACTTAGAACTACTTAAACCTAACTAACCTAAGAACGTCATACACAGCCGTGCCCGAGGCAGGATTCGAACCCGCAACCGTAGCAGCAGCGCGGTTCCACACTGAAGCATCTAGAAGCGCTCACCCAAAGCGGCCGGCGCCTTTGGCCAGGCTGCTAAGGTTTTCGGAGGTCTTTTGATGTCTGATCAGGTGAAAGGTGTTCGGATCAGCTGCCACATCGTCGGGTACGGGGCACTCATAGACCACATGATGAGAATTGGCCTCCAAGACTCAATAGTCACACGAGGGCGTAGCTGCTTCCCAAACCGGCACAAATATGTCGGATAGGGCCCATGTTCCGTGAAAAAGTGCAAGAGTCCTCTGCTGGGTAGGAAGTACTGAAGCTGCATCCGTTCCCTAATGCCTGGAAATAATTGATATGTTCTTCGTTCTGTCTCGTCGGTCTCCCACGTCTCATGCCAAAGGTCGTTCACTGGCCTTCTAATCGCAATTTTGTTTCCTACTTGAACCCCCAAGATCTCTGCTGTCTTTTCAATTCTGCCCCTCTACACCCAGTAAAAGGCTGCTTGCTCTCGCACTTTGATGTCGAGTGGGAAAAGGCCCCATTAACACTAGCAAGGCCCCTTCCGGATTTGTCCTGCACGCCCCAATTGAAGTGATAGCATGTTCTGTTGCACTGTTCGCACGGTCATGGCAGGCATGACCCTCGTGAACCTGTATGCCCAAACTCCAGACCTGAAACTCACGATGTAAGTAAGGATACTGTTGTAATCTAATTTAATTAGGTTCGCCGGGAGCTGTAATCTCTTCTGTTAGATTCCGATGAGGTTATTAAGTACTTCCAGCGATCTCTGTGTCACGGTCTCGATGTGTGTGGCGAAGTTCCACTTTTCATCAACGACGACACCCAGGTATCGTGCCTCACGTCCCCGAAGAACTGGTGAGCCTTTGATTACTGCTGTTGGATTTCTGATTAAGTGTCCTCACTAATCTGATAGTAAAGACATTGGCCGCTATATCTTCGGTTCCTGGTCCTCACGGCTTCGGCCGCCAACCAACAGGAGTATGTCGTCTGCTTAGGCTATCACTTGTAGCACGTCGTCTCTACGTTGTAGACTGTCGAATAATGACTCCATATTAATCTCATAAAATAGTAGGACAGATCCCTGCGGACATCGTTATCCTTTTACTAATACACCAACTAGTGAACGATAGCCAGACCTCCTTTTCCTCGCAACAGCTCGTCGGACAACCGTTTAGCGGCCGTGGAAACACTTTCTCCCGTGCCCGCATCTCGTGGTCGTGCGGTAGCGTTCTCGTTTCCCACGCCCGGGTTCCCGGGTTCGATTCCCGGCGGGGTCAGGGATTTTCTCTGCCTCGTGATGGCTGGGTGTTGTGTGCTGTCCTTAGGTTAGTTAGGTTTAAGTAGTTCTAAGTTCTAGGGGACTGATGACCATGGATGTTAAGTCCCATAGTGCTCTGAGCCATTTGAACCAACTTTCTCCCGCAAGCAGGAGAAGGTCACAACATGTTCTCAAACGCGCCACTGATGTCGTCCATGAAGACGAATGCTTCGCCAATATGCTGCCGATATGGTTGCACTATCCGTCGCAGAATGGCATTCACGTATTGTACAGCCATTACGGCGCCTTCTATGACCACCAGCGGCGTACGACGGCCCCACATAAAGCCACCCCAAAACAGCAGGGAACCTCCACCTTGCTGCACTCGCTGGCCAGTGTGTCTAAGGCCTTCAGTCTGAACGGGTTGCCTCGAAACACGTCTCCGACGATTGTCTGGTTGAAGGCATATGCGAAACTTACCGGTGAAGAGAACATGATGCAAATCCTGAGCGGTTCATTCGGCATGTTATTGGGCCGATCTGTACCGCGTTGCATAGTGTCGTGGTTTGCAATGATGGACCTCGTCACGGACGTCGGAAGTAAAGTTGCGCATCATGCAGGCTATTGCGCAGAGTTTGAGACGTAACAAGACGTCCTGTGGCTGCACGAAAAGCAGAATTTAACAAGTTGGCATTGATGTCAGGGTTCCTCCGAGTCATAATCCGTAGGTAGCGGTAGTCCACTGCAGTAGTAGCCCTTGGGCGGCCTGAGCAAGGCATGTCATCGACAGTTCCTGTCTCTCTGTATCTCCTCCATGTCGGAACAACATCGCTTTGGTACACTCCGAGACGTCAGGACACTTCCCTTGTTGAGAGCCCTTCCTGTCACAAAGTAACAATGCAGACGCGATCGTAGCGCGGTATTGACCGTCTAGGCATGATTGAACTACAGACAACACGAGCTGTGTACCTCCTTCCTGGTGGAATAACTGGAACTGATCGGCTGTCGGACCCCCTCCGTCTAATACGCCCTGCTCATGCATGGTTGTTCACATCTTTTGGTGGGTTTAGTGTCATCTGTGAACAGTCTAAGGGACTGCGTCTGTGATATAAGTATCCACAGCCAACGTCTATCTTCTGGAGTTCTGGGAACCGGGATCATGCAAAACTTATTTTGTATTAGGATGGATTACATCGTAATTGGTCCCGTGACGGTCTGGCGGCATCACTCGTTGTTCAGTGACTATTTACCATATTTTAAAGTTTAAAATACTTTCAAATTTGATAAGAATATTTACTCCTTGTTAGATGACCGTTTTGGAACAGGCTTTTACGATTTGAAAACCTTACTTTTTCTGGACAACTTTTTTTAAAATTTCAGATAAAGATTACATCACACTTATGTGAGTAAATCGTAACATTTAAAAGTGGAATAAAAAATACTTAAAACTTCCATTACAGGACTGGATACAGACGAAATTGCAAACAGTGTTACAAGGTACAACATTCTTCCCTATCCCTTCACTGCTCATCGAGAAACCATAATTTTTTAAAAATAATTTACACATTAAGAACTCATATTCACTGCTACATGTGAAAGGTAGTAAACTACAGTGATTGGTAGCTTCCTATAGCAGAGAAAATCCGAAAATTAGTTTAGAAAATTGTTGAGTTTAGCAAAAGCTTTCAAATTTAAATTTATTCTTTGTCTATTTCTCATATCACCCACCCAGCCGTCGTTAGCAGAATGCGTAAATACAAATCGCAGCTAATTGTTCCAATTTTCATTGTTAATATATGCAGTCTTCATTTAGATTTGTTTGTTACACATTGTTTTAATTGAATTACAAAACATTTTCTAATAAACTGTCAAAACTGCTCCAAGTAGGTCTTCTTCAGAAATTATAATTACGTGTTGTCGTTTGATTCACGCACACCCAAAGACTCCGTCTAAAACATATTCCTTTAGGTTTGCCCTACTTTTGCATTTAAGTCCCGTATTCCTATCCTGTAGTGAGATTTGCTGACATTTACTAGTTTTTGCAACACTTCGAAGAAAAAAGCATGTTGATGAGGAGTCTCAGTTATTTGTGTGGAATATGATTTGTTTATTTACAATACAAGTCGTGCTATTCTGTCTGAGATTCCTTAAGTATCCGTAATACAGTGTTTAATTATGTTGTTTACAATATGGCTTACATCTGTACTTCCTCCCTGCTTTAAGAAATTGAACGAAAGTATGAAAACACCAAAACACGACGCATTACCAGGCCTAACACCACGTGAGAAACCCATTTTTCAAGGAAACTTATATCATTTTTCCCGCAAAATAGTGACAGTACATCTCCGAAGCAGACCACCAGGCCTTAATGATATTGAGTTCTGATGATCTGGTATCCAGTCGACCAGCGACAGCTCATCCTCGTGCTCAAAAAACCAGTGTTGGACTATGGGAGCTATGTGAACAGCGGTCCTATCGTCTTGAGGAACACAAATTTGCACTGGGGAAAGAAGTTTGTACCATCGCATGGATCTGATCAGCCAAAATGGTCACACCATCCTTGGCAGTAAGGCGACCTTGCACAGTAACCATGGGACCTGTGGAATAGCATGATATGGCTGTCCACAAAAAGGGCCAGACCGCCATTTTGTTTCACACTTGGTACGTAAATTTGGCCAGAAGCTGGAAACAGTGTGAAACAAGACTCATTCGGGAATGAAATGTTCCATCTGCAGCAGAGTGTGCGCTGATATGAAACTTCCCGGCTTACTACAATTGTGTGCCGGACGGAGACTCGAACTCGCGGCCCTTATCTTTCGCGTGCAAGTGCTTTACCGGGTGATCTGCCCAAGCACGACGCACGACGCTCCTTCGCAGCTCAGTCCCGCCTGTACGACGTCTCCTTCCTTCCAAACTGCACAGAAGTTCTCCTGCGAAACTTCCAGATCTAGCACTCCTGGAAGAGAGGATACTGCGCAGAATTGGCTTAGCCACAGCCTGGGGAATGTTTCCAGAGTGAAATTTTGGTCTGAACCGGAGTGTGCGCTGATATGAAACTTCCCGGCAGAGTGAAACTGTGTGCCTGAGCGAGAGTCAAACTCGGGACCCTTGCCTTTCGCGGGCAAGACTCATTCGACCAAATGAGTTCCTTGCATTGCTCCATAGCCCGGGTTTCATGGCTTCGGTACCTTTTAGAGAAATTTGCATCGTTCATCAGTGGTTTTGCTATTCCAGCTCGTCCTGCAGTTCCATGTTTATGGAGCCCCCTCCGCGTTGTTTTGGTGCTGACAAGATTCGCGAGAGCGACATTCGGTTCTACAGTGATCTTTGCAGCCGTCGTCGTCTTATTTTTTTGTCCCAATGTTATTCAGTGACCGTCTGTCACGGCCACTCAACACACACATCGTCCGTGCTCTGACTTAGCAGATTATGTTTTTCCGCTTCCCTCTAAGAGCCATAAAACCACAATATGGTGTCTCTTGTAACAATAAACACTTTGTCTTGCTTGGTAACGGTAGCGCCCACAAACTGCCCACGTTCGAATTCACTTGAATCCGACATAATTAACTCATCTGCACAGAACTCTGTTCTGACCACGGGTGACACTTGCAATGTATTGAGTTCTTGTCCAATTAAAACAGCGCACTTTAATTTACGTTCATGTACGCATTTCTCGCTGTTTTCCATATTTTCGTCGAACGCCTCTATTTCCCTGTTACAAATGTTTTGTCTTGATGTTAGTTCCATTTGGTTTTGTAGTATAGGCACAACGTAACTTCGCGCTTTTGCAA
Source organism: Schistocerca piceifrons (assembly GCF_021461385.2). NCBI lineage: Eukaryota > Metazoa > Arthropoda > Insecta > Orthoptera > Acrididae > Schistocerca > Schistocerca piceifrons. Next base: position 149,435,171 of record NC_060144.1, on the reverse strand, counting down.
ATGCCTAAGAACTCAGTCGTCATCAATAGATTCAATACATCCTGTAATTCATCTCCACTTTCACTGAATATTGCAAAGTCATCTTATCATTGATCTCTTTCATGCTGAATTTTGATCCCGGTCTCGAATCTTTCTTAAATTTCCCTATTGCTTCTTCGATTCGTAGATTCAACAGTTCGAAAGACTGCATTTCTGCCTTACATCCTTTTTGATCCGAGCACTTCGTTCTTGGTCTTCCATTCTTACTGTTCTATCTTGCTTCTTGTGCATTTTGTATATTACCCGTCTTCCCTATAGCTTACCCTCATTTTTCTCAGAATTTTGAAGCTCTGGCACCCCCTTTTTCCAAGTCGACAAATACAGTGAACGTAACTAGATTTTTCTTTAGTCTTGCTTCCATTATCAACCGCAAAGTCAGAACAACCTCTCTAGCATCTTCCCCTTTCCTAAAGCCAAACTGACTGTCTTCTAGTAGGTCTTGAATTTTCTATTCCATTCATCTGTATATTATTCTAGTCAGCAACTTGGCTGCATGCGCTGTTAAGCTGATTGTGCCATAACTACCGCACTTGTCGCCTTCTGCTTTCTTCGGGACTGTGTGGATGATGTTTCTCCGGAAGTCAAATGGTACAGCAACGTGAATAATCGTTTAGTTGCCATCTCCCCCAGTGATTTTAGAAATACCAATGGAATGTTATCTATCCGTTCTGTCTCTTTTGATCTTAAGTCAGGCGAAGCTATTTTAAATGACGATTTTAATACTGGACCCCTATCCCTTCCCTGTAGATTCCAGTTCCTTCTATCACGTCAATTCTTCCCTCTCGTAGAGGCCTTCAGAGTATTCTTTCCACTCATCCGCTGTCTCCTCTGTATACAACAGTAGAATTTCCTTACCCTCTTAATGTTACCATCCTTGATTTAAATTTCACCGAATGTTGTTTTGGTTTTCATGTATGTTGAGTCCGTCCTTCCCACAATCATTTCTTTTTCGATATCTTCACATTTTTCATGCAGCCATTTTGTCATCTTTTCCTGCACTTCCTATTTTTTACGTTCCTAAGTATATTTCTGTATTCTTGAATTTCCCAAAATTTTTTTCTAGCTCATTCATTCGTCGATCAGCTGAAGTATTTCATCTGTTATCACTGGTATCATCGTACCTACCTTCTCCGTAACTACAGTTTTCTTCCCAACTTCTGTGATTACCATTTTAGAGACGTCCTTCGCCTCCAACTGAAATGCCTACTGAGCTATTCGTTAGCGCATTATCTGTAGCCTAAGAAAACTGCAAGCGTGTCTCGTCGTTCCTTAGTACATCCGTATCCCCACTTTCTTGCGCCTTGGTTCTTCCTCACTAGTCTCTTAAACTTCAGCCTACTCTTGATATTACTAAATTGGGATCTAAGAATATATCTGCTCCTAAGAATGTCCTATAACCCAACATCTGATTTCGGAATCTCTGACTGATTATGATGCAATATGACTGAAATATTACCGTTTCTCCCCGCCTTTTCGAAGTATACCTCCTCTCGTTGTGATTCTTGAACAGAGTATTCGCTATTATTAACTGATATTCAATGCGGAATTAAATTAGTCGTTCTCCTCTCTAGTTTCTACTACCAAGACCATATTTTCCCGTAACCCTTACTTCTACAATCACATCCCAGTTTCCCATGCCTATTATATTTTACTCTCCTTTACATAACTCTTTCAATTAGCTCATACACTTCCTCTGTCTCTTCAACCACTGCTCGTTACAACGGCATGTGTACCTTAACTATTGTTGTCAGTGTTTGTTTGCTGTCGATTCTGATGAGAACCACTGTATCTCGAAACTGTTCACAGTAACTCACTCTCTGTCTTGCCTTCCTATTCACAACGAATTCCATTCCCGCTATACAATTTTCTCCAGTTGCTGATATTTCCGTGTACTCGTATGATCAGAAATCCTTGTCCTCCTTCCATTTCAATTCACTGACCACCACCATATTTAGATTGAGCCTTAGTATTTCCTTTTGTAGATTTTCTAGCTTCCCGACTCCTGATACTCCACGTCCCAACTCTTAGACCGTTACCCTTTCGTTGGTTATTCAATCTTTTTCTCATGGTCACCTCCCACTTCGCAGTCTTCTCCCAGAGATCTGGATTGGGGACTATTCCGGAATCTTTTGCCAATTGAGAGATCATGATGACCTTTTTTCGATTACAGGATATATGTCATGTGGATACACGTGATAAGTCTTTAATGCAATGGTTTCTAATGCCTTTTCATCCTCATGCCGATGTTCATTGCTGTTTCTTCCGCCTTTTAGGGGCAGTTTCCCACCCAAAGTGGAAGACAGCGCTCTGAACCAAAAAAATGGTTCAAATGGCTCTGAGGTCATCAGTCCCCTAGAACTTAGAACTACTTAAACCTAACTAACCTGAGGACATCACACACATCCATGCCCGAGGCAGGATACGAACCTGCGACCGTAGCGGTCACAAGGTTCCAGACTGAAGCGCCTAGAACCGCTCGGCCACAACGGCCGGCCGCTCTGAACCTCAGTCCGCTTCACTTTGACAAGGCCGTTGGCAGAATGAGGGAGGTTTCGTATGCCGGAAATCATAGGCTACCATTGATGATTAGATATATTCGGAATTTATGCAGTGGCGAGGTTCGAATCAGGGACCTGAGTACTATTCAAAGTCGCTGCCACTACACCTGAAATTCACGAGGAAGTAAACTGTATTCGAGTAGTTCCAATCTGTCTCTGAACAATGCAACGACGTCTCCGTGAACAGGGTTTAAAGGGAGAACAGTCGGCAAAAAACCATTACTACACAAACAAAGTAAGGTGCATCGATTGCAGTGGGCACAGTAGCATAAAAACTGGAGCGACCAGCACTGGTCCAAAGTGTTACTCATGGAAGAATTTAGGTTTGAAATATTTGGAAGGAGGATCAGTATGTGACACCAACGGTGAAGCATGGTTGGGGATGGATGGGTGGGGGTCAGTTGTGCTGTGGGTGTTTTCTTGCAGGTGATTAAGTCTGTGATCCAGTGGGAATTAATGGAATATTAAAGAAAAGATATCACATGATCCCAATCAACAGTACAGTCCCATCTGGAAAAGACTTATTCGTCACGGGTTTGTTCCGCAACAGGTCAATGGCCCTAAACCTGCTTGCAAATTGTGCATGACAACACATAAGAGAACTGTGGGGAACTGAAGAATATGATTTGGCCAAGCCAGTCACCTGACTTAAACCCTCTTGATCTCTTATGGGATGAACTGGATAGGGAGGTCAGAAAATTGCGGTGATCGTATACTGAAGATCTGTAGAATAATTTAGAGATGCGTTGGAATGGACAAAATTTTGTCTCCAGTATTCCAAAAATTTGTGCAGCTGTTCTGAGGACAAAGGGTGAACACTTTGTAGACGCAAAAATCTAAAACATGTAACAGAGGGAGCAAATACTGTATTTATTTTGTTGATGTATTAAGTTTTTACGGTGTGTTTGTATACTGAAATTACGTGTATAACTTTTTTTATGGGTGAACGAAAACTTTTGACCGGTGGTGTGCATGTTTGAATTTCTTTGTTCTTAATCTTTTCATGGGAAATTCCTTGACAGTGCAACACTTCCACTGCAGATGTGCTGCCAAGACTGATATGAATCCTTAAAGAACCATGTATAAATAATGTCATCAATCTTTTCGGTTGTTTCCTTATTCACCCATTACCGAGCAACATAAAAAGCCGATACAACGCACTGGTGGATGGATTTCATCGCAGGTCATCAATACATAAACATAGCAACAGTATATGTTCCAGCCATCTGTCCCCAATTCCCATAAGGACGATCCCTCTGCTTGATGCACGACGGTTTCGCAACAGTAGTTTACCATTTGACTAGGAAAATAGAAAACACAAGCTGTCTTGCTGATCCTGCATTCAGATTCACATGACAGAGCTACTTTAGTATAAGCTGAAGAATACAGCCAAGCTATATTGTAGGCGTCTATATCTATACTGAACGTCAAGTACATCAGTCGATAACAGAAAACAAAAACATTTTCTTTGCTAGAAAAGAGGACAAGAAGTGTAAAATTTGAAGGTAGATAAAATGTGTTCTGCAGGATTGAGACGCTCACAAAATCTATGGATGCAACACAGTGAAACATGCAGTCTCAAAACTACGAATTGTGTATTCCAGTTGTCGTGCTGCACAGCAATTTGATTAACTGAAGAGACGAGGGTTACGTTGGTGCTGTCCAGTAGTTGATTCTACAGGACGATTTGAGGACGTTTTTCGGAGATTTCGCAGTTTCATCTAGTCGTATATTGTCTCTGGACAAAACTGTACCTAACCAACCGACAGATGTATCACGTTCCAAATAAGTTATGTTTAATTTCGGTTCTGCAAGTCTACATTGTAAGTAGAAATCACAATACTACAAAGTACAAAACATCTTTAATGTGAAGTTTTATACACAAACAATTTGTTGTAGATCGCATCAAAGTCGAATAAGCCTACTGATAAGATTTTTCCTTGTTAAGCCGCTTCAAGAGGTATTAACATGGCATTTTTGATGAAGTCCAGCAGGATCTTCACAATCATTTTGACTTTCTTCTTCCCATTTCTGATTTTCAGTTGTGAGTTTCAGTCTAACATTATTGAAGGGTTAATAAATTATTTCTGAAAATAGTTGCTAACTTTATTTTATAACTTAATGGATAACCTGGATTTAATTCTCTTCTCTTAGTTACAGTCCTGAGTTTGGCATGCAGCCTTACGCCAAGGTCCTCTTCCGTCCGCCTTCCTCTTCATTTCTGCAGGTGTAGTGCATCCTACATCATTCATAATTTGTTGCATGTACGATATCCCTGGTCGTTCGCGGCGATTCCTTCCCTCAAACAGAGCTATTGTTCCAGTGATGTTGTTGAATCTTAAAATGTGTTCTATGAGTCTGTTTCTTCCCGCTTGGATGTGACTCCACAGAAATCTGTTTTCTTCTACTCTGCTCAGGACGTCTGGATTGGTAACGCAGTCTCTCCAGCTGATGTTCGTCATCTTACGTAGCACCAAATCTCCAACGCTTTCATCCGTCTTCTGTCGTGTTTTGATATTATCCAAGTTTCACACACCAAAAAAAATGCTTTCATGATACACTACCTTATTCCGAGACTGACGATCTGGTTGGTGAATAAGTTATTTCTCAAATTAAATGCGTTTTTGGTCTGCTGTAATCTACTCACAGTTTATTTCCGGAATATAGCATTCCTCTGATACTTCTAATTCTTCTCTTCCAATTCTTCTTCTCGGAGGTTTATATTTTACTTCACTACTGCATGCCATAACTTTAGTCTTTCACCTACCTACTCCTTTACGACAATCATTACAGGAAATGCTTTCCATTGTGCTGAGGACCATCTCTAGATCTTGTTTCGTCTCCGTGACCACAGCAATTTCATCTGCGTAATGCAACAAGTCTGTCTTTTACCAATTAATTTCGATCCCCATGTCAGCAGTTACGCTGGTCTATAGTTTCAGGATATACTTAGAAGGAGAGACAGCATTGGTCGTATTTTTTTGTTTTATTAACCGCAAAATCGATTTTCGGTCACTTAGTGACCATCCTCAGTGCTGTAATACATAATTTAAATTGGTAGACACTGGTGTCAACAAGCTTAGAGCGATCACATAAATTGAGAACTGAGCAATTTATGTGATCGCTCTAAGCTTGTTGACACCAGTGCCTACCAATTTAAATTATATATTACAGCACTGAGGATGGTCACTAAGTGACCGAAAATCGTTTTTTCGGTTAATAAAACAAAAAAATACGACCAATGCTGTAAGTATATCCATTATCTGGTCGTGGTGCACAGGACACTCCATGGAGTCGCCAATCAATAGTTTCCAGGATGTAAGCATTGAATAAAAGAGGAGAGAGCATATCCCTATCTCACGCCGTTTGTAATATTTGATTCTTGTCCCTCATGAAAATTCCTAATCACAGCCGCCGGCCGCTGTGGCCGAGCGGTTCTAGGCTCTTCAGTCCGCAGCGCTGCTGCCACGGTCGCAGGTTCGAATCCTGCCTCGGGCATGGACGTGTGTGATGTCCTTAGGTTAGTTAGGTTTAAGTAGTTCTAAGTCTAGGGGCCTGATGACCCCAGATGTTAAGTCCCATAGTGCTTAGAGCCATTTGAACCATTTGAACCTAATCACAGCCACTTTGTTCTTATAGAAGCTGAGTGTCACATGAGTGTTTTAGACCTGTTTTCTTCAGCATTGTGTACATCTCTTGCCAGATAACATCAAATGCTTTTTCCCAGTCTACAAAGACAATATAAGTTGGTTTACTTTTTTAAATTTGATTATGTGAAGATATAACTTCAGATTGTAGAATCAAAAAGGTGACATACGTATTCATATTAATAATATAAAATATGTACTTTGAATATACTATTGAAATACGCTTACCGGTTAGACACCTATCAGAGTATGTAACTTGAAAATAATCAGTAGAACTATTAACATTTGGGATGCAGTGCGTGTTCCGTATTTCTTGTCAGATTTGGTTCTTGAGGCACGACACGTTTTCAAACTCGCCTAATTAGTTAAAAAAATGGTAACTTTTGAATCTCTCTGAAAAATTTCTGCGAGCGCCCAAGACCTGTTCTATTATTTAGCAGGCAACGCTGGCTATGGGCGGAAACTTTCAATACTGCCCCGAAGTCATCTGATTTCCACCGATTCCTTCACTACGAGAAAAGGGCCAAGTTACATTCGGCGTATAGTACTTCCGCTACATCTATGATAAATCTTACTGTATACGGTTTGAGGATATTTAACCGCTCATCTACTTCCAGTAACTCATATTCGGTGCCTACAGTTATGCAGAATAATATTCACAAATAATTAAAAATTACAAGCATTTGGATTTCGGTGGTCCAGATAACTGTCTACTGTACAAAGATGAAGTTAGCGAAGCAAGGTGCAGGATCGAAACTTTGCGTGTCCCATGGCCTAAAACCATTGCTTCAGTTCCCCCAGTACACTAGTTCAAACATTCTTTCACTCGGTAGTCAATACCAACGTTGCAGGAGCTCCATACTGTCAAAAGGGAATCCAATAACACCATGCGTGGTAAGCGATAGTAACCTACCTGGACCCTGCCTGTTTGTCGAGACACATAAACACAGTTGATCATGACTCAGCAGTGCTTGCATCAGTCTTCGCCCATGTTTGAGTAATTCCAGTTCCCAATGATACCAGTTCGTATGTCGATTTAATCCCATCACAGCGACTGCAACATACCCTAGTCAGCTAGTTGTTCTCCTTGTATCGAAAATGTGATTAAGGTATTCCCCTCTTTCTCCATTATTTGTTACCTATGATTCACCTTATAACGTACTGGTCTTCCCGTTTCAACTTTAAGCAATTTATGAGGCCATAGAGCTGTTTAGGGAAGGACAGTTACTCTTCACATATCTTCGTTTCTCTAAATCAGCACTGGACTCTAACTGCACGATTCATTTGGTAAGGACACACATGTTTACAGGAATAAATTCATAAATATTCTGCCACATACCTTGCTGGTTTAGCTCACCTGGAAGAAAGCATTCGTCTTATAATTAGGTGATTAAGGAATGTCTATCAACTGACGAAACACAAAAACTTTTTGATGAACCCTAGACTTCCGTTTCTGTAATAGCATCATGGTTGACAATCCCTTTTTCACTGGTGCCACTTGACAGTTTTTGAAACTGGGTTCCACCTATACTTCCACTTATGTGAAACATATGACTGACAGGAGATAATTAATCAAAAACTACATTTTCTCTGTGTCCTACGAACAATGATTACAGAAAATGCTTTCCATTGTGCTGAGGACCATCTCTAGATCTTGTTTCGTCTCCGTGACCACAGCAAATCACATCTGCGTAATACAACATGTCTGTCTTTTACCCATTAATCTTGATCCCCGCGTGAGTGTGAGTGACCATTCCATTTCACATCCCCACAGTTGTATGTGCTAACTGAGTCCAGTTGTGAATTACTGAAATGTTGCCATAAGATACTAAGTTTTAGTTGATTCTGAAATTAAATGTCCCAGTGAGTAAGTCTGGTCCAGAAGGCTTTTATCAGTTGCATATATTGTCTGTACCTAGTGAGATGGTACCTTTTATCTGAATGCAGTATTTTAACACGTACCACTGACTTAATGGACGGTATCTCGAGATAAGACAAACTCCAACACTGGTCGCCTTTTTGATTTCAGTGCTGAAGAACGAGCTGATGCTGCACGAGGCGGTGATCAAGAACGACGCTGAAGGAGTCCGCAAAGTACTCAAGGAGCCACTCGACGTCAACTCAAGGAACAACGTGAGTTTTCCGACTCACATCTCATTACTTCCAAATCAACATATATCGTACACCGCTTTTGCTCAAAATAGCGTGCAACGATAGTTACAAGAAAGAGCAAGATGTAATTGAAATATTTTGATTACCTCTGAATGTAAAACCGTTTGCTATAGTAGAATATTTTTACTGTACATTTCAATATTTTTCCATATAAATCTCCTGTAAAGGTCACTGAACAGCCAAATAAATTGATCAGAAAGTAAGGTAATAGTACGGATATTGAACCTCAGGTTTAATCTGGAATTGTAAATTGCTCAATTTTTTTAATGATCACTACGTGCAGTGCTGGTATTAAGAAGTAAAATGTTCCTTCAGTTGTTGGAGGGTTATCATTAAAACAGAACCAAACATGATGTACAGCGCTTTTTATTAGAGCGTATTTCGTCTGGATATGTTTAATCTTTCTGAGAGATTCCTGCGTTACTTGAATAATATTATGAAGCACCAGCTAGCTCTTGATATGCAATTTGTGCTTTTAATGGGGTAATGAGTAACCTTTTAAACATCGCGCATGCAGCAGTGCAAATGGCAATTTTTCCACAGGTACTTCTGCCGCATATCTTTCCGCCACCCTTGCAACGTGCCTAGAGACATTCTCCAGATTTACCACGACGATGGGCGGATGATACACGACCCACATATCAGTGACAGTATTTTTACTCGTACGGCTGCATGCCCCAAATTTAAGGAGTTAACCATAGCTCACCATTGAACTTTCTGCAAGATGGTCAGAAACAGTCTGTATAGCTTCTAGGAGTACCACAAGGTAGGCTGTGCTGAAAAACAATTATTAAGAAAAAAATTCGATACGTAGCTCCGTTTCAGAGTTAATTTTCATTGATGGCAGCCAATCAGAACTTTGCGAGCATAGATTCAAGTGGCTCGCCAGACGCAATTAGTGGCAGCTGATAGCTCTGGAGACTGCTCAACCCTTGGCTCTCGGTCTATCGTTCCTTGTCCACTATTTTTTATCACTGTCTTGTTCGGTTTTAGGAAACCACGCGAAGCACACGTCTGGCGACACCGTCTCTGGCGGGCCTCTTCAGTTAGCGCGCGCAACGGCCTGACTGCCTAATTTCAATGCTGATTAACTCGGAAGCGGCTTAACGCAACCAATTTCTTTCTTGACATATGTTTCCTAGCACAACCTACCTTGCAACAACCTTACAAGCTTTTCAGTTGTGCCGATACCGTACATCTCTTCAATACTCTCAATGCTTAAGCACTCCGTCTTCAGGCCACAAGTGGCCCATTGGGACCATCCGACCGCCGTATCATCCTCAGTTGAGGATGCGGATAGCAGGGGCGTGTGGTCAGCACACCGCTCTCCCGGTCGTTACGATGGTTTTCTTTGACCGGAGCCGCTACTATTCGGTCGAGTAGCTCCTCAATTGGCATCACGAGGCTGAGTACACCCCAAAAAATGACAACAGCACATGGCGTCCCGGATGGTCACCCATCCAAGTGCCGGCCACGCCCGACAGCGCTTAACTTCGGTGATCTGACGGGAACCGGTGTATCCACTGCGGCAAGGCCGTTGCATTCTTAATGCTTAAGGCATGATGATAAAAAATTATTGTAATAAGAATTCCGAAACTGAGCTGCTTTGAGGATAGATTGTCAATTCATATAGTTTCTTCTAATTAATCTAGAGCTCGTATTTGTCTCTAACACCGCTGCATTCAAAAGCCGTTTTATGTCAAACCGCAACGGTCGGATGTATCACGGGTGTCTATACCAATTACGTAATGAGATAGACGATATTGTATTCAATCGTCACGTCATTTCGTGTACTGAAGTCCGTTAAAAGCATTAATTTTGCTTGTGCTGCTCGTTACATACCGTGGGAATTAGAGAAGTGTGATAGGAGGAACAATATTTTTGGTCAGGTGGGTTCAGTTTTCCAACTGGTAAAGCAAATAGTGTTAGCGTCTCCTCCCTCTTCTTCTTCTTCATGTATGCACATATTAATTCTGTTCGCTGCTTTATGTTATCGACCAAGATATCCTTCTTCGCCCTTTCCTTTTACCATCGATCTTCCCTTCTAGTATCAGTTGTGGAAGGACAAGTTTGATGCTCCCCAAGACATATCATGGCTCTGCAGCCTTCTTTTTTCTTGTACCTTCTCGCTGTTGGTGTATTCGTAACAATGCATACCGATGTATTGTTAGTTATTTTTGCATCCTGCGATAAATCCACATATTAAAAGCTACTACTTTCTTTGCTGTTGACATATTTACTGTCCAGTCTTCAGAATCCATAGAAGTAGCCACCAGATGTAGCATCTTACCAATCGAACTTTAAGGTTTAGGTCCAGATTTGTATTTGTGAGAGTTTTCTTGAAATTTACGCGTTCTGGGCGTTCTTTGCGCATTTCTTGTCAAGTATTTACATAGCCCCATACCTGAGAGGTATCGAGTGTCTTCCGAAAAATAAATACCAAATAGTGATGTCGGTCAACAACTATGAACAGCATAGTGAAGTATTACTGTGGCGACGATACTCACAAAGCCAACATCCATCAACAGTAGTACAAGCGTATATGTTTACAAGCACCATAATTAATGAAGAGGAGAAAGAATATATGATGAAATAAAAGAAATTATTCAGACCGTTAAGAGAAATAAAAATGTAATTATTTTAGGTGACCAGAATTCGGTAGTAGGAAAGAGAATAGAAGGAAGAGGATGCAGATTAGTTGAATTTTGCGCAGAGTGCAACCTAATCGTAGCTAACATTTGGTTTTATAAACGTGAAAGAAGGTTGTATACGCCTTAGAGAGATGGAGATAGCGGAACGTGGTTAGAATGAGATTAAGAAACTAGGTTTTACACCGCAAATATATTTAGGAGTAGATGAGGATTCTGACCATAACTTAGGTTGGCTGTGAACTACAGATTAAAACAGTAAATTACAGAAAAGCAGGAAAATGAGTATACATACTTACGGAAAAAACTGCGCAATACCAAAGAAATAATGACTGTAGAGAAATGAAATTTCGGGAATACACTAGTCTGGGTAGCGCGTTTAAGTGACTAACATTGCAAGATTTCAGGTTAACGTAAGCGCGAGATAAGCCGTTGCAAATGTGAAATCCTGATAAACTAATAACAGGTGTAGCCGCCAGAGTGTTGATTGTAATCATGCAAAAATGCATCCACTGTGTTGTAGATGTGCCAGGTGTCAGTTTGGGGGATGGACTTCCATGCCTGTTCCACTTGGGCGATCAATATAGGGCTGCATTCCTCCCAATTCTTTCAGCAATATTGCAGAAGGAGCCTCCAGCTTCTCGTAGCCCTATTGAGCAACCTCTGCCAAACTCTGTGAGGTGCTGACAACGGAATCTTTTTCGGCTTAAAGGAACTCTTGATTAACATCAGCTCACTACATCCAATCTCAAAGGCAACTAACGCTCACGACTATTACAGCATAGGCCACTACCGCCACTCTTAGGCTACTGGCACGAAATGTTAATGGACATGACCTTTCAGATGTTGCAACACGCCCAGTAACTTCGTTTATGGCACACAACTCTTCTTAGTGTGGTGATTTTTTTCTCTTCAGTGTATGACCCCTCTGACTTGAAAGAATCGACCGTTGGTGGGAGTTTCAAAGATATCAGTACATAACTATTGAGTGAAACAAGGCGAAACGAATACAATGGGAGATGTATGGATAACTTTGAGAGGCGAAATTGTGGAGGAAGAAAAAGCAAAAAGAGAAATACAAACGGAAATCCTGCGATAATGTAAGAGATACGGCACACAACTGAAGAAATTAGAAAATGATCAGTAGAGACGGTGAGAGAAAATGGTCGCTACTAAACAAAGAAGGGGAGGCCGAAAGATGTGAATATTACTGAACCCTTATCAGCTTGATAAGGTTGCAAAATAATAGTACGCATTTTTAGAGGAGAATACAAATACAGGTGAGAAACTCTCTTGAGGAACATCACTTTGGGTTCCAAAGAAATGTAGGAACACACGAGGCAATACTGACCTTGTGATCTCTCTAATAAGATATAGAAAATATACATGTACAATATTGGTATATTTAAGGAGAGGTCCGTAGCTCGTGGTCTTGCGGTAGCTTCTCGCTTCCCGCCCACGGGGTCCCGGGTTCGATTCCCGGCGGAGTCAGGTATTTTTCGTGACTGGGTGTTGCTGTGCCGTCATCGTCATCCTCATTCATCCCCATTACAGTTGGAGGAAGACAATGGCAAACCACCTCCACTAGGACCTCGCCTAGTACAGCGGTGCGGGTCTCCCGCATCGTCCCCTACGCTCCTCGGAGTATAGGATCTCATCTCTCGACTGTGTTCACAGCACACTTTGAAATTCTGAAGCTAGGAGGGCCAGAACACAGCCAGTGCAATGTAAACTGCAATCCGTATAGAAACGAGATTGCTGTTCAAAGAGTTGAGGGCATGAATGTGAGACAGTAATTGAGATGGAATGGAGATAAGGTTGTAGCATATTCCCCATGTTATTCAGCCTGTACAATGAGCAGGGAAGGAAGGAAAACTGAGAGGAACTTGAAAAGGGAAATGAAGATCAGGGGAAAGAATTAAGAGCTTTGAGGTTTACTGATGGCATTGTAATTCTGTCAAAGACGATAAAGGACTTAGAACAGCAGCTGAATTGAGTCGTATAATAGGGGTTTAAGGTGAACATTAAGAAAAATAGAATGTTCATTAGAGAATGTGTTCCGGCGTAAAGTCAAGCTCCCACACGCCAGTCGGGAACGACGGTGCAGAGAGGGCTGTGAAGGAGACGTCAACCAATCGCACAATGACCAACCCCTACAGCAGCGGCCTCTGTGAGAAGAAGACATAAGCCTCGACCAGTCGGGGCGCACTTCTACCGTAACATCGAGATTAGTCACTTCAAGACCAGCGACTTAGGAATTGTATATACTGAAGAACGTTACTTTGTCTCTCGCCCTTTGCTTACGACACATCTGATTAACACAAAGTATTGTAATCATTTCCTTTTGTAATAAAATTCGCTAATACGATTTGCTTGAATTTTTGTCTAGCGGTCAGAGAAAGCAGGTTTCCTATGTACCCCCTATTTGTCGAGAAGACAGGATTCAACAGAATGTAGATGTATTAAAACTGGGAATTATATCTGAAAAAGACACCCAAGAATTGGTAGATGAGATCTGCTATTTGGGCAGCAAAATAACTAGCTTTTGGCCAATGTAGAGATAATATAAAACGCAGACAATAAGTAGTTTAAACAGTAATAGAAATTTAAGCCTTAGGATTTGTTTTCTAAAAGATTTTGCCCTGAAATGAAACGTGAAGAATAAACGATGCAGAGAAGTAGATATTACAAACTTTTCAAACATGGTATTAGAGAAGAATGTCGAAGATTAGATGGGTATTTTGTATAACTAATGAAGAGACACTGAGTCAAGGAGAAAATTACATGTGGCCAAACTTGACTGAAAATGGGGAGCGTCTGACAGGATACATTCTGAGGCGTTAAGGAATAACCAGTGAAGATAGAGGAAAGCATGAGGCGTAAAATTACTAGACGCAAAGTCGTAGACTACAGTAAGAAGATTCAGGTGGATGTAGATTGCTGTAGATATGCAGAAATTAACATATTTACATGCGATATACTTGTCTGGAGAGGAGCATCAGACCAGTATTCGGACTAAAGACAACAACAACAATGAATTAACTAACGAAAAGCCGATTGGGTGGAAGTCTCGCGGCTATAACGCACGCACTCTTAGCAGTGTGTGTTGCGCTAACTTATGGCTTTACAGGTTTACTCGGAAAAATTAATTGACGAGCTCGAATTAACACCCTGCACTGCTGCGCTACTAAATCAGTCAAAATAAGGGTCGTCAGTCCTTCAATGACCCGTCACTTATTAAGGAAAGATTATCTAGGTGTTGCCGGTCCGCATTTAGCTCTTTTTTACGAGAGCCATCATCCATTATTTTACAAGGCTTATATCTCTTCTGTCGCTACACGACGGCAGCTCCTGTAGTGATAAGACAGTGAGATTCAACAACATAAATTTTGTCTGGGACATATTGCTCATCCCTCTATTCTCGCCAAGGTTTTCGGGTGGTTTCCCTTGGTTATAAGACAAATGATGGGCCCGGGAATTCCCTATTATATGCCGCGCGGGGTAGCCGCGCGGTCTTGGGCATCTTGCACGGTTCGCGCGGCTCCCCTGGTCGTAGGTTCGAGTCCTCGGGCAAGGGTGTGCGTCTGTTGTCGTTAGCGTAAGTTAGGTTAAGTTAGTTTAATTAGTGTTTAAGCCTAGTACCGATGATCTCAGCAGTTTGGTCCCACATAATCCTTACCACATATTTCCAAAGTTTCCCTACTATATACTCCCAATCTGATTTCTCTCTGTCCCCTTCCCAGTCTACTGGGATATTTGCCTGAAACGAACAAAGTTTGTTCCACAAGTGTCATAAGTAGGGAATGAAGGTTGTGAGGAAAAGGACATTTGTTACTGAATAAAATGCGGTGTAGAGATCTATACATTATTCCTCTCTCAAACACAAGAACAAACCCACAGACACACACTTTTTGACTTGTATAATTTTTCTTGAGTCTTCCGTCTTCTAACTAGTTTGATATGGCTCTCCACGAATTCCTCTCCTGTGCCAAACTTTTCATCTCAGAGTAGGAATTGCATCCTACGTTTTCAATTATTTTCTGGATATATTCCAGTCTCTGTCTTCCCCTACAGTTTTTGCCCTCTACAGCTCCCTCTAGTACCATGGAAGTTATTCCCTAATGCCGTAACAGATGTCCTATCATCACGCCCTTTCTTCTTGTCAGTGTTTTCCAAATGTTCCCTTCTTCGTCGATTCTGCGGAGAACCTCCTCGTTCCCTACCTTATCAGTCCACCTAATTTTCAATATTCTTCTATGGCACCACATCCCAAAGGCTTCGATTCTCTTCTGATTTTTCCACAGGCCATGTCAGATTCCCATACAATGCTTTGCTTCAAACGTACATTCTCACAAATTAATTCCTCGCGTTAACACCTGTGATACTAGCAGACTTCTCTTGGCCAGGGATGCCTTTATCGACAGTGCTAGTCGACTTTTCATGTCCTCCTTGCTCCGTCCGTCGTAGGTTATTTTGCTCTGTACGTAGCTGAATTCTTTAACTTCGTCTGATTCGTGATCCCCAATTGTAATGTTAAGTTTCTCGTTGTTCTTATTTCAGCTCCTTCTCATTCCTTTCGTCTTCCTTCGATTTACTTTCAATCCATATTCTGCACTCAATACACGGTTCATTCCATTCAACACATCTTAGAGTTCTTCTTCACTTTCACTGAGTTTTGCAATGTCATCAGCGAATCTTATAATCGATGTCCTTTCACCCTGAATTTAGACTCACTCTTGAACCGTTCTTTTATTTCTCTCATTGCTTTTTCGAGGTATAGACTAAAAAATAGGGACCAAAGAGTGTATCCTCATCTTGCACCATTTTTAATCCGAGTACTTCGTACTTGGTCTGCCAGTCTTATTGTTCCCTCTTGGTTCGTGTACATACTGTAGATTAACTGCCTTTCGCAATAGATTACCTCTATTTTTCTAATAATTTTTAACATACTGCACTACCTTACATTGTCGAACAATTTTTCGAGGTCGAAAAATCCTGGGATGTGTCTTGATCTTCCTTCAGTTTTGCTTCCATTATCAACCACAACTTCAGAACTGCTTCTCTGGTGTATTTACCTTCCCTAAACCCAACCTGATCGTCATTTAACAGATCCTCAATTTTATTTTCTATTCTTCTGTACATAACTGTGGTGAGCAACTTCGATACATGAGCTGTTAAGCTGATAATGCGATAATTCATGCACTTGTCGGATTTGGCTATTTCGGCATTGTGTGGATGTTTTTTCCGAAAGTCAGATGGTACAGCGCCAGACTCATTCATTCTACGCACCAACGTGAATAGTCGTTTTATTGCCATCTACCCCAATCATTTTACAAATTTAGATCGATTGTTCTCTATTTCTTGTGCCTTATTTGATCTCAAGCCTTCCAAAGCTGTTTTAAATTCCGATTTTAACAAGTGATCCTATATCTCCTTGGCGACTTATGTTTCTTTGTCGACCACGTCATCAGACAAGTCTTCCCTCTCGCAGACGCCTTCGATGTTCTATTTCCACCTACCCGCTCCCCCCTCTGTATTTAACACCGGAATTCACATTGCACTCTTAATGTTCCCGCTCTTGATTTAAATTTCACCGAAGGTTGTCTTTACTTTTCTGTATGTCCTGTCGGCAATCATTTCTTTTTTGATTTCGTCCCATTTTTCATACAGCCATTTTGCCTTCATTCCGTGCACTTTCTATTTATTACGTTACTAAGTGACTTGTATTTCTGTATTCATGAATTTTCTTGAAATTTTTTGTATCTCCTTCTATCGTCAACCAGCTGAAGTATTTCGTGTGTTATCCATGGTCTCGTCGTAGCTGCCTTCCTTGAATCTACTGTTTTTTTTCCAACTTCTGTGATTGGCCTTTTTAGAGCTGTCCATTCCTCTTCAATTGAAATGCCTACTGAGCTGTTCGATAACGCAGTATCTGTAGCCTTGGAGAACTTCAAACGTGTCTCTTCATTCCTTAGTACTTATGTATCCCACTCCTTTGCGCCTTTCTTTTTTCTGACTAGGGTCTTTAGCCAATTTATCGTCGCTACTAAACTGTGATCTGAGTCTATATCTGATCTTGGGCACACCTTACAATCCAGTATTTCGGAATCTCTGCGCAAGCATGATGTAATCTGACTGAAATCTTGCCGATTCTTCACGCTTTTCCGAAGTATACCTCCTGCTCCTCCTGTGATTCTTGAACAGAGTATTCGCTATTACTGATATTTATTACAGAACTCAATTAATCTTTCTCTTCTCTCGTTTATACTACCAAAACCATATTATCCCGCAACCCATTCTTATACTCCCCCCTACCTACAAGCATATTCCGATCTCTTATGGCTACAAGATTTTCAACTCCCTTTACGTACTGAATAACGCGTTCAACATCTTCATACACATTCTTCGCCTTGCAACGTCAGCATGTACCTGAGATATCATTGTCGGTGTTGGTTTGCTGTCGGGTCTGATGAGAGCAATCCTATCACTGTACTGCTAACAGTGGCTCACTCTCTGACCTACTTTCCTATTCATAACGTATCATACTCCCGTTATACGATGCTCTGCAGTTACTGGTGTTACCATAAACTCGCCTTACCAGACGTCCTTGCGTTATTTCCATTTCACTTCATTGACCTCCACTAGAATTACAATGGTCCTTAGCATTTCCTTTTCAGATTTTCTAGATTACCTGCCATGTTCAAACTTCTGACATTCTACGCCCCGACTCGTAGTACGTTATGTTTTCGTTGGTTATTCGGTCTATTTTTCACGGTCACCTCCTCCTTGGTATTCCCCTCCCGGAGCTCCGAAAGGGGGCCTATTCCGGTATCTTTTGCCAATGGCAAATCATCATGACGCTTTTTCAATTACAGGCCACACATCCTATGAATACTCATTGTGCCTTTAATGCAGTTTTTCCATTGCCTTCTGAATCACATGCCGTTGATCATTGCTGATTCGTCCGCCCTTAGGTGCAGTTTCGCTTCCCAAGGGCAAGAGAGTGCCCAGAACGTCTATCCGCTCCTCTTTGGCAAGGCCTTTGGCTGATTGAAAGTGATTTCTTAAGCGGGAAGTTTTCAGCCACCACTGTTTATGATTTTTATTCAAAATTTAATTAGTGGGGAGGTTCGAACCTGGGACCAAAGACTTTTTTCTTACGGAAAGAGACGCTACTGCAAAGCCTCCTGTAGTGCATGCTTAATGCATTGACTGAATAACATGGGGTATTGGCTACCACTCTCCCCATTTCTTGGTTTCTAAATTTCTGTTTACCTTTCTCACCCGTCGACTCGTATATCTACAATCTTGTTCCTGTGTGCATTGTACATGAACTTCCGCTCCCACTGTCCTATCTCTGATCATTTCAGAATTCCAAAGGCTATGCTCCATTCAACTTTATAGAAGAGTCTACCTTGATACTTTCTTCCATAGACATCGATTAATCAAACATTTCAAGATTTTGAACATGGCTGCAACAGCAACTATTGAAATTCTTCACGATAAAGGATGACAGCCAAAAACAGTTGCAGGATAAAAATTTATTAAAATTCTTGACCAAGGTTTCGGTACATATAAATATACCTTCATCAGAAGTAAAAAATCTAGAATTAATCTCCATTGCATGATGTAATTTTAGATTTTTTACTTCTGATGAAGGTATATTTATATGTACCGAAACCTTGGTCAAGAATTTTAATAAATTTTTATCCTGCAACTGTTTCTGGCTGTCATCCTTTATCGCGAATCAAGCATTTACATCGTCTTCTAGTGCTCCTTCGGCTTTCTTCCCACCTACAGCAGGATACGCGGTTTGCAGTTGCTTTTATGTTTACTTGATAGATGGATGCTGTCTCCTTTTCCACAGACGTAAAATATCGTATGTAAATCGGGTAATCTTTTATCTATACATTATTATGGTAAATGTTTGCAGTATTTATTTAAAGGAGGTGCGGAATCAGCTGTTTCTTATCTTATGTGCGAGAAAGCCCTTAACTAGGTTCGTTTACCAGTCATTGTGGTGCGTTTATTCCGTTCTGTTCTGGCATATCTCCCTGTCCCTGGAACCAGTACGTTGCGTATTCTGATAAAGATTCAGAGCAGATATCGGCGTCCACCGATAGCCATATGTCGACGAGGGTGGCGTTGCTGTTACGGTTGTATCCCGTGTATGATAGATACTGCGTTCACAGACAGTTTCATTGACTCATAGCCGACTTCTCAAGTGTGAATACTGCCTCGGCAGCGACGTTAGAATCTAATGTCTAACAACAGAATCTGTTCAGGTTGGGAAGGCCTGTGCAGTTTTCATTGCATGTAACTGCTGACACAACAAAATATGGAGATTAATGACTGCGTTTTAAATAAGTTTGTGCAACAACAACAAAAATGTGTTTTTTTTGTCACCAAACGCGTTTCGAATAATTCATACAAAACATATTTACATTTTTGCCTCCTTTCTAGGTCTTATTTACTATTTTGACTGCTTTCTAGATCCAAGAATAGTTCGTTACCAAACTCACTTAGGCGTGAGTTTACTTACTGCACTTTTTTGTTCAATTATCGCACAAAGAAAGCGCCGTCCGCTTACACATATCGGAGATATTGCCTCATTTGACGCTACTATGTTTTGCCTAATTCCACACTGCTTTGTAGCACCACGCATTTCTTGATCAGGAACATGTCATAATGTTGCACCACTACCGTTGTCTGAATAATTCTGGCTAAACATGTCTTTGCGTGTATTGTTTTGCCAGCTCAACCGCTAGTTTTGGTTTTTATTTTATCTAAAAATGTTCCTTTCCAGTGTGGTCTGCTATACTCGTATTACATCGTTTCATTATCAAATGGTTCAACTGGCTGTGAGCACTATGGGACTTAACTTCTGAGGTCATCAGTCCCCTAGTACTTAGAACTACTTAAACCTAACTAACCTAAGGACATCACACACATCCAAGTCCGAGGCAGGATTCGAACCTGTGACCGTAGCGGTCACACGGTTCCAGACTATAGCGCCTAGAACCGCTTGGTCACCCCGGCCGGCGTTTCGTTATCTTCTATGCGTTTATTTAATATGCAAGTGAAATGAATGACTTGCAGAAGATCTTGTAGAGGAAGGGAGAGTGAGCTGGTGTGAGATGGAGAAAAGAAAGGGTAGAGAGGAAGAGAGAGAGATTGAGAGAGAGAGAGAGAGAGAGAGAGAGAGAGAGAGAGAGAGAGTGAGGAAGGCAGTGAGAGAGAGAGAGGAAGAAAGAAACAGACACAGAGAGAGAGATGTGGAAAAGAAAAAGTTTTTATTTTTTATGTGATTTGTTGAATGATTTCGTTTAGCGATTGGTTTCCAATATCTGTCGCTAGGCCTGCATTCTGGATGACAACCGTTCATATCCCTAATGGGCCCCCCAGGCTTCGGTTTTCCGCTATTTTCCTAAACGGCTCCAGCTAAATTCCCGCATGGTTTCTTGAAAGGGGCATGCCAGATTTCTTCGTCTATCCTATCGTGATTCGAGCTTGCGCTCCGTCTCTAATGACCCCGTTATCGACGGGAGGTTTAACTCTATTATTACTCCCTCCTTTCTTATGCAATATTTACCTGCTCATTAAGGTGTTAATCGTATGTCAGTGTTTTCTATATTCGATAGTTTTACTGAAAAGTCGACAGATATCTGATTTTATGGATTTTTATGACGCTCATGTCTTTTCTTATTGTGCTTGGCCTGTGATATTCCTGTTTAAGGTGGACTGCAAATGTTGGGTAGGAGTAGTATGTACTGTATTTCCATGGTGTGACATGCTTTTTAAATATTTTATCAAATGTCCTACCAGATTTAGTAGCAGTCTCTACAACTCAGCTGGTTGAAACCAGGCTGCTGGTATCCTTTGGATTTGGGTATTTGGATGTTATTCTGCATTGAATTATTCTCTTTGGAGACAATGCTTTTTAAATGGGTTGCCCGTTTCGTTTTATGAGTTTATTGTCGTAGGTCACTGTACGCCACAGACGGATTGAAACTACCTTCAATCTTATACTTCGTCAGAGTATTTATAAGTGGCATCACTGCTTGCTGAACTACCACACATAAATATAGATTGCAGATTATTCAGCAATTTTCTATTCACTTCTTTACCAGAATTAGCATCAATTGTTGTATAAGGGTAGGAATACAGAGAGCTTGCAACATGTAATTCCCAGAAGTGCTCACCTACGAGGTGGAATCCCAAATTTTCGGGACTGGTGCTGCCATCTGGAAAGTAGGAGTAGTAGATCTTCGCACCACTAGGTGGCAAGAGCTGCATATCTGATGAGTCAGTGCGCGGAGTGACCTTCAGATCAGAAGATGTTGTGTGACCACAGTGATTTCTGTAATACTCTGTGTTTGATGTGTGGCGATTTTACGATGGATCAGCGATCAGAACAGCACATGTGTATCAAATTTTGTGTGAATCTTGGGAAAATAGCTACGGAGACCCTTGCAATGATTCAACAAGTGTTTGGAGAACAGAGCATGAGCCGTACACGTGCGTTTGAGTGGCATGCTCGGTTCAGGGTCGGCCGTACAGACGTCGAAGATGATGTTCACACTGGAAGGTCTGTTAGGTGCACAAGCCAGACATTGTTGCCAAACTTCAACAATTGGTTCGTGCGGATCGACGTCGAACCATTCAAGATCTTGCGGATGAAGTGGGTATTGGTTATGGGACACGTCAACGAATGTCGATTGATGGATTGGGCGTGTATTACGTCGCCGCAAAATTTGTGCCAAGTATCTTGACTGCCGATCAGAAGAAACAGCGTGCATCTGATGATCCAACCTTCTTGTCATGGGTTATCACTGGCGACGAGAGCTGGTTTATGGTTATGACCCAGAGACAAAGCAACAATTGTGCCAGTGGAAGAGCCCGGACTCTCCAAGACCCTAAAAAGCGAGACAGGTGAAGAGCAAAGTGTATTCGTCCACCCAACCAAACAGTGAATTCCGTGTACTACTGTGACGGCTTCGTGAGAACGTCCAGCGACTACAGTTGTAACTTTGTCGTCAAGGGAACTGGCTGCTGCATCACGACAACGCGCACTGTCACACGTCCTTGCTCAGCAGGACCTTTTTGGCAAAGAACAACATGCTGGTTGCACCCCAACCACCGTATTCGACAGATTTGGCACCTTGCGACTTCGCGCTATTCCCAAAACTGAAACGCAAGTAGAAAGGCTGTCGGTTCGACACTCTGGAGAGGATTCAAGAAGCATCGCTGGCGGTGATAAACACCCTCGAAGAAAGGATTTCCAGAAAACGTTTGACCAGTGGCAGAAGCACTGGGACGTGTGTACGTGCGGATGGGAACTACTTCGAGGGTGATGGTGACTATTAGTCCAAAGGTAAGGTTTTCAACAGATGGCAGGACCAATCCCGAAAATTTTGGATAGCACCTCGTATATTCTACTCGGACTGGCTAAAAGGCCTGCGGTTGGTGTAATGCAGTAGAGCTGCTTGGAGCTTGAGGAGAAGGGCGGTGAACCTCGTGGACGTGAGGTGGTAAGTTCTGAACCTGCTGGGGAGCAGGCCTATCTGCATGACACTGAGTGATCCTAAGTGAGAGATAAAAGCTTTTTCTTCCTGCATGCAAACAATTCATAGAGTTCACAAGTCTATTCTTTGTGTCTGAATGTTTTCCAGACGGCCGTGCGGTTAAAGGCGCTGCAGTCTGGAACCGCAAGACCGCTACGGTCGCAGGTTCGAATCCTGCCTCGGGCATGGATGTTGCCTACAACCTTCCTCTGTAATGGTAGGAAATGGTAGCGCCCTGTGACTTCACCCTTGGGCTCGCCGATGTTTCAAACAGCAAGGTGTCGCAACATGCGAAAAAAAAGGGCAGATCCCGCCAGTCCATGTGACGCGTAAAGTGAGTTAATGACGTCACAATGGCACGAAATTTCGCCACGCTTCTGTCCATCACCAGCGTCGACGTGTCACACGATGGGAATGTCGACAAAGCTCCTGTTACCCATAAATCACCCCTTCTTCTGACGCCTCTGCAATGGAAGAGAGAACAGCGACTCCCAGCGTCGAAATCACATGGTTTTCTTATGGGTGTCGGAGGAAACGTGACCCTCGTGGTTGCACCTTGTACTCCAGAGCAAAGATTGAAGTGACACTGCACTCCAAAGAAGTGAGATCACGTTCATTTGGGTCACTAGCCCACGACGTCCTTCGAGAGTGATTTAAGCTTGACGAAGGTATCAAGAGTATCAATTGTCAAGAACGTCTCCCTGTTGCTCATGGTACTACAAACTGTCTTTTCGACGGCGAAATGTGTGGAAATCAGGCCAGCCACTCTGGACCAGTTCTAGGTGCTTCACTCCGGAACCGCGCGACCACTACCGACGCAGGTTAGAGCCTACCTCGGGCATGGATGTGTGTGATGTCCTTAGGTTAGTTAGGATGAAGTAGTTCTAGGGGACTGATGACCTCAGATGTTAAGTCCTAGAGTGCTCAGAGCGATTTGAACCATTTGTGTGGAAATCATTCTACCACCAGGGGAAGCGGTAGTTTCACTGGCTTTTATGCCACCTTCTGAACCATTCTCGACCCATTCTGAGCGGCAGAGTACGTGAAATGTTTTCGTCGTCCACCCATAAGGAAAGCGCGTGATTTTAGGCTAGACGTCGCAGTTCTGATCTCTATCGCAAAGGCGTCAAAAGAAGGGCGAAATACAGGGTGTTCCAAAAATGACCGGTATATTTGAAACGGCAATAAAAACTAAACGAGCAGCGATAGAAATACACCGTTTGTTGCAATATGCTTGGGACAACAGTACATTTTCAGGCAGACAAACTTTCGAAATTACAGTAGTTACAATTTTCAACAACAGATGGCGCTGCGGTCTGGGAAACTCTATAGTACGATATTTTCCACACATCCACCGTGCGTAGCAATAATATGGCGTAGTCTCTGAATGAAATTACCCGAAACCTTTGACAACGTGTCTGGCGGAATGGCTTCACATGCAGATGAGATGTACTGCTTCAGCTGTTCAATTGTTTCTGGATTCTGGCGGTACACCTGGTCTTTCAAGTGTCCCCACAGAAAGAAGTCACAGGGGTTCATGTCTGGCGAATAGGGAGGCCAATCCACGCCGCCTCCTGTATGTTTCGGATAGCCCAAAGCAATCACACGATCATCGAAATATTCATTCAGGAAATTAAAGACGTCGGCCGTGCGATGTGGCCGGGCACCATCTTGCATAAACCACGAGGTGTTCGCAGTGTCGTCTAAGGCAGTTTGTACCGCCACAAATTCACGAAGAATGTCCAGATAGCGTGATGCAGTAATCGTTTCGGATCTGAAAAATGGGCCAATGATTCCTTTGGAAGAAATGGCGGCCCAGACCAGTACTTTTTGAGGATGCAGGGACGATGGGACTGCAACATGGGGCTTTTCGGTTCCCCATATGCGCCAGTTCTGTTTATTGACGAAGCCGTCCAGGTAAAAATAAGCTTCGTCAGTAAACCAAATGCTGCCCACATGCATATCGCCGTCATCAATCCTGTGCACTATATCGTTAGCGAATGTCTCTCGTGCAGCAATGGTAGCGGCGCTGAGGGGTTGCCGCGTTTGAATTTTGTATGGGTAGAGGTGTAAACTCTGGCGCATGAGACGATACGTGGACGTTGGCGTCATTTGGACCGCAGCTGCAACACGGCGAACGGAAACCCGAGGCCGCTGTTGGATCACCTGCTGCACTAGCTGCGCGTTGCCCTCTGTGGTTGCCGTACGCGGTCGCCCTACCTTTCCAGCACGTTCATCCGTCACGTTCCCAGTCAGTTGAAATTTTTCAAACAGATCCTTTATTGTATCGCTTTTCGGTCCTTTGGTTACATTAAACCTCCGTTGAAAACTTCGTCTTGTTGCAACAACGCTGTGTTCTAGGCGGTGGAATTCCAAGACCAGAAAAATCCTCTGTTCTAAGGAATAAACCATGTTGTCTACAGCACACCTGCACGTTGTGAACAGCACACGCTTACAGCAGAAAGACGACGTACAGAATGGCGCACCCACAGACTGCGTTGTCTTCTATATCTTTCACATCACTTGCAGCGCCATCTGTTGTTGAAAATTGTAACTACTGACATTTCGAAATTTTGTCTGCCTGAAAATGTACTGTTGTCTCAAGCATATTGCAACAAACGGTGTATTTCTATCGCTGCTCGTTTAGTTTTTATTGCCGTTTCAAATATACCGGTCATTTTTGAACACCCTGTATGAGTAAGAGGGGCTGCGACGACCGTCCCATAGTTTGACACGTCGACAGTGATGGTGGGCAGAACTATGGTGAGATTTGGTGCCAATGCGACGTCATTAACCCACTTTACACGTCACATGGACTGGTGAGGTCTGGCCTTTTTATGGGTGAGTCGACACCTTGGTATTTGAAGCGTCGTCGGGCACGAGGGTGACGTCATAGTACGACAGGCTTTTGCACCATTACAGAGGCAAATTTCACACATATGCGTGGCAGTAGGAGACAACATCAGGCTTTCGAAAAATTGGGTCTTTAATTCTGTTGCGCAGTGTATTCGCAGCCATTCTTGCTCACTTTCAGTTTCAATTATGTTTGTCATGCGGATGAAAGCAGATGTCATCCGCGTTTTAAAACTGAATGTCGAAAACAAGAATAACTATAGAACAGTATTTTCACTAATTCACAACTCAACATAAAATTGAAAATCTTCCTGAAATTTATTTAAAAATTGGAAAAATAATTAGAAAACACACACACACACACACACACACACACACACACACACACACACACTAGTGCTCCCATTTCCCAACTGAAGTGGAGTGGGGTGCCCACTCCACTCTCACCTTCTACAATTCACATGGCCCTCTACGCAGTATCCTACAGTAACCAAACAAGTTAACGGGCACTGCACAGAAAGAAAGGTTACGTATGGAGAAGTGCAAAACTGTGTAAGGTGGCTATAATTTCGCACCTTACAAGCACACATCTACATACTTTGCCGTGATTTACAATCGGAATTAGGTATCATTTGGTAGGTGGTACATCGTATCTATAAATATTTAAAGAAGAGTGACATTTTCACGTACACCTTGTAAATAATTGTTAACGCTTATTGCACGAATGGTGACGGAGTGTCTTTATTATCAAAATTGCGTAATGAATGATAGCCTATACTTGTAGAGGCTGGAACGCCAGTGGAAATGAAATGGCAGGCGTAACTCAAGCCGTGGGTGGAAAAGCCCGCACAGGTGTGTTGGTCCTGTTTCATACAGGAAGTGCCAAGACGGACGGTCTGGGCACCTGAGCGCTGATGCACAATGAAGCGGTGGCCGGACGGTATTCTAGCAGCGCCGGAAGGATAAGCGGATAATACTTTGGAAATTCTAAAATCTTGGACGCAGCAGAGAGGAACGAGGAATCGTTTCCTCGCAAATCGCAGGCTTGGTTATTTCCGAGGATTTTCACTCTGGGAAGCATACCATTGTATGATTATAGGTATTTCCTCGCAAACTTTCCGCACTGGACGACAAAAGACTAAAAGATGGTTGGTCAGCGTTCAGAAGAATCTGTAGAGAGGGATAATATTCCGTGGTTTCGAGAATATGACTCGCCTTCTGAGTTATAAGGGATGGGTGCCGAGCTTTGCTTGGAAGCCAGAGGTGGAAAGGAGAGGTCCTTCCGTTTTGAGCGCCCGAATTTGACGGTCGCTCAATATCAGCTTTTGTTGGTAGGGACGGACTTGCTGTCTTTTCTCTCAGGAGATTTTATAGTTAGAACGGTTAGGCATTGTACTACTGCGAACTTACACGATTCAGGACTTCGCCTCCGGGTAGGGAGTCGTCGTTGAGTACACAGCGTTCAGTGATTGAGAGCACTTCTTCTGCCTATACTCACGTTGAGACATTACCTGAACTCCGTCCTTGTGGCTGGGAGTTCTCGTTCATCTTCTGTAGAACACAGAGAGGAGAAGATAGTATTATATTATACTAGTCATCGGACCGTCTTATGCCGTCCTAGTGTTTGAATGAGCTTTTTTTATATTTTGTGGCTGGAGTTCTTCCGTTGTCGCAGACGTGTACGAGAACTATCACTCCGACGCACCAGACGCAGTACATGCTGTGATATTGCTAATTGATTTGGCTTATTAGGGCTATAAAGCTAAACAGCTGTGAACACGTTAATTTTATTTCCACTGATGTTGCACGCCACTGCAGATCAACTTTGAAAGTAGTGTCTTCTAGAGTTTGTCAGTCGTCTCGTGTTATTTATGTTAGACCGCGTAGCCTTAAAAAGGGGCAGATCTGGGCAATTGATCAATCGTATTAGTTAGGAAATTCATCTCTTTATGTTCATTGGACATTGATATATAAACATTTGTAATTTAAAGAGGTTTTAATCTACAATAAATGTATAACCAGAAACAGCATTTATCATTTGGTAGTTACTATTCCCCTTAATTATTCATTTATGTTTATGTTGTAATTTATACGTTAAAGACCAAGAAGGAGGTATTGAACATTGATCCTAAGATATGCTTCAGGGGGTAGTCAAACAGGGCCAAATCTTCATTTTGTAGTTCAGTATTTCCGTTGCGCACATTCATTTTACACCCGCTTGCAGTAGCATGTTGGAACTGTGACATACTACGAACTGACAACATGCACCGTGTGCATCAAATGTCAACAGAGGAACCAATACACATACGAAAGGAATAGAAAAAATGAAAGTACTTGATAAATCACAACCTTATAATTGTAAACAGATGATTTAAATGTGCTGCCAGGGAACTCTTTATACTTCGTAACGAAATGCGTATAATAAATCAATTTTTTTAATTTTATAGGCCCCTGAAATACCCACTATGAGTAAGTGCAACATTTGCCATGAAAACAAAATAAACACTCAGATGAAAACGATGAATAATATACTGTTTTATTTAAGTGATACAATAAATAAAAGTGTGAGGAATTCTTTTGTGAAAATATATACCTACAGTGTAGGCTTATGTACGCTGAAAAGCCATAGAAGCTGATACAGCTGCTTAATATCGTGTGGGGCCTCGCGAGCACGCAGAAGTGTCGCAACACGATGTGGCATGGACTCGACTAATGTCTGAAGTAGTGCTGGAGGCAATTGACACCACGAATCCTGCAGGGCTGTCCATTAATCCGGAAGAGTACAAGGGGTTAGAGATCTTTTCTGAACAGCACGTCGCAAGGCATCGCAGATATGCTCAATAATGTTCATGTCTGGGGAGTCTGGTGCCCAGCGGAAGTATTTAAACTCAGAAAAGTGTTCCTGGAGAAATTATGTACGACTGGGGTATCGCATTGTCCTGCTAGAATTGCCGAAGGCCGTCAGAATACACAATGGACATGAATGAATGCCCGTGATCAGACAGGATGCTTACATACATGTCACCTGTCAGAGTCGTATCTAGACGTATCATGGTTCCCATATCATTCCAACCGTACACGTCCCACACCATTACAGAGCCTCCACCAACTTGAACAACCCCTTGCTGACTTGCAGGGTCCATCGATTCACAAGGCTGTGTCCATACCCGCAAACATCCATCCGCTCTATACAATTTGAAGAGAGACTCGTCCGACCAGACAACATGCTTCCAGTCATGAACAGTCCAATGTCGGTATTTGCGGGCCCAGGCGTGGCGTAAAGCCTTGTGTCGTGAAGTCATCAAAAGTACATGAGTGGCCCTTGGCTCCGAAAGCCCATATCAATGATGTTTCGTTGAATGGTACGCACGCTGACACTTGTTTGATGGCCCATCACTGAAATCTGCAGCAATTTGCGGAAGCGTTGCGCTTCTGCCACGTTGAACGATTCTCTTCAGTCGTCGTTGGTCCCATTCTTGCAGGGTCTTTTTCCGGCCGCAGTGATGTCGGAGATTTGATGTTTTACCGGATTCCTCATATTCACGGTACACTCGTGAAATAGTCGTACAAAAGATCACTACTTTTTCGCTACCCCTGAGATACTGTGTCCCATCGCTAGTGCGCCGACAATAAGACCACGTTCAGATTCACCTAAATCTTAATAACCTGCCATTGTACGAGCAGTAAGAGGTCTAACAACTGCGCCAGACACTTGTTGTCTTATACAGTCGTTGCCGACCGCAGCGTCTTATTCTGCCTGTTTACATATCTATGTATTTGGATGCGCATTCCTATGTCAGTTTCTTTGATACTTCAGTGTAAGTGAATCGTGGTCGCCAACTGTAAAAACAAGCAGAGAATCGAATGTGATACCACAGACGAATGCTAAAGAGCGGAATGCTAGGGTGATTAAAATCAAGAGGTCTGAATCAAGTATCGGACAAAATCTCATTATCGTTCAAGTTCAGTAAACGAAGGAATCTGTTGAGGAGGTCATATACTAAGGAATCAAAGAAAAGCTAATTTTTTAAGCGAGTTAGTATATTGAGGATACCCGGTGCTAGATTTAAATGGATGTAGGTTGCTGTAGCTAAGCAGAGATGAAGTGACTTGTGCAAGCGCGGAGAGCCGTATCTAAGCAGTCTTCGGTTTGAAGACGGCAACAGCTACGACGGATGTGAGATCGCAGGCACAACCCAGAGCTGGTACAACTGTGTCACTGTAATGAGAGGTCACTGCATTCCGCCAGTGCGACACAAATGCGCCACCTAACGAACGCCAGGCGATGCAGCTGCACGAGAGCCTTCGCCCGGCCTCATTAAACACTTGCCCGCCCCCCTTACCTGCTGTTAACTGGGCCGCCGCACTCTGCTCCTCTTACGGAGTGCGGCAACCCACTTTAATATATGGCGACCCTTTCACGTGATTATCTCTGTAAGATATCTCACCAAATAATACATAAAATAGAAAGTATGTAATAGTACAGAGGAATGATGATCGCCGTGCTCTGTCGCTAGACAGTATTAATTTTAAAAAAGTCACGGTATACAGTGGAGAACGCAAGCTGTAATTGTTTTGCGCAACCTTAAAACGCTTGTATATCCTGGCCCATATCTGCGCTGCAGTAGTTAGAACATCTCTACAACCTCTGCGGCTCAGTTCTAT
Organism: Schistocerca piceifrons; assembly: GCF_021461385.2. Taxonomy (NCBI): domain Eukaryota; kingdom Metazoa; phylum Arthropoda; class Insecta; order Orthoptera; family Acrididae; genus Schistocerca; species Schistocerca piceifrons. The sequence goes on along the minus strand of NC_060144.1, from coordinate 149,405,025 downwards.
TAAAACCTCTAGGGCGATTCGACAGGAAAAGAAATCAAATGCCAATTGCGTCACTGCTCAACTCGAGTGTACAGGAGAAATTACGAGAACCTAATGGTTCAGTTTTGAATTAATACGTTTTGAATTAATACGAGGGCTGTTCAGTAAGAAATGCAGAATATTTTTTTCTCTGAATGCTGGTTGGTCTCATTCACGATTCCAATACATCATATTACTCGTCAGTGTCTTGGCTAAAACGCCCTATTTCTCAACATAAGCTCCGTTCAATGCGACGGCCTTACGGCACCACTTACTGGGAAGGCCTGTATGCCCGCATGGTACTGGTCGAAGTCGGAGCCAGCGTCTTGTTGCATCAATAATGTTCCCATTATCCACGTCCTGCTTCAAGTTGTTAACACCCGTATTAGTACGTGGTGTAGTCTCCACGGACGGCAACGTAAGCGCTGACTGTAGCATCGAGTCGATCGTACAAATGGCGAATATTGTCCTGGAATGCGTTATTCCACACCTGCCTATCCACGTGGTTCTGTACGAGTTATTGGTTGCTGAGTCGCACGAATCGCTTGTAATCCCTTCAAATCCCACACGTTCTCGATTGGAGAAAACTGCGGAGATCGTGGTGTCCAGGGAAGTTGCTATACAATTTGCAGAGCATGTTAAGTTTCACGGTCATTGTGTGTAGACGAGCATTATCCTGTTGGAGCAACACGTCAACTTCTCGTTGCAAGAATTGCAGAAGAAGGGGTCAACAACATTATGCACGTACCGAGTGGTGGTTAGCGTCCCCTCCAGAAACATCAAAGGTGAACGAGGTTTGCACCTTATCGCACCCCAGACCATAAGGCCTAACATGGGGCCAGTGTATCTTGGACGAATGCAGTCTACGAGAGAGTGCTCAGCAGGTCTACGTCGTATGCACAAACGAACATCACTTGCGTGCAAGCAGAACCTGCTTTCAACGCTGAAGAACACGGCACGTCATTCCACCTTCCGAGTGATCATCTGACGGCACCAGTCGAACCGCGCACGTCGACGCCATGGCGTGAGTGGAAGACGGTGTAGAGGTGTGCGTACCCGTAGTTCTGCTGCTAATAACAGGTTCGGAACAGTTCGTGCTGACGCGTCTCGGTTCACAAAGACTTTTATCTGTGCGGTGGTAGCTCTACGACCTTCCACTGCTGCCCTCACAATACTACGATCCCGGCGGACGTCTGGGCTGCGTGGACGTGCAAAACCTCGTCTACGGGAGAGAGAATGTTCATGTGCCAGCTGATACCAGCATCGTTGCACAGCTGACACAGTACTTTCCAACCTGTGTAAAACTTCTTCGAAAGGACCCATCGCGCTATTCGGAACGCCACAATTTGACCTCTTTCAAAATCGCGTAGTTGGCTGTAGGAAGCACGAGTGCATCACCGTGGCATGGTTGCCTGCTTGCATCACACCTTTGCACTACACTGAGCCTTCTCTTTTAGAGAACAGGAGACAGATGGCGTTCTGGCAGCTATGCCTCTACGCTATCTGTGGGTGGGCGGCTTTGAAACTATCATCAATAGAATCTACTATCCCCCAGGTGGCATATGCCGTCATCGGATCAAATTCCAAGTAGTCTTTCCAAGTGTACTCATTACTTTTCCGGCGGTGTATTTCTGATCGTCGCACATCACTGTATTACGGAACTGGTTTTCACAGGGATATCCTCACTCGCTTCGTGCTGAAATTGGCAGCAGTCCAGTGAAGGTGCTTATTACACTACTGGCCATTAAAACTGCTACACTACGAAGGTGACGTGCTACAGACGCGAAATATAACCGACAGGAAGAAGTTGCTGAGATATGCAAATGATTAGGTTTTCAGAGCATTCACACAAGCCTATCGCGATTGCAGTTTATCGTATCGCGACATTGCTGCTCGCGTTGGTCGAGATCCAATGACTGTTAGCAGAATATGGAATCGGTGGGTTCAGGAGGGTAATACGGAACGCCGTCCTGGATCCCACCGGCCTCGTATCAATAGCAGTCGAGATGACAGACATCCGCATGGCTGTTACGGACCGTGCAGCCACGTCTCAATCCCTTAGTCAACAGATGGGGACGTTTGCAAGACGACAACCATCTGCACGAACAGTTAGACGACGTTTGCAGCAGCATGTGCTATCAGCTCGGAGACCATGGCTGCGGTTACCCTTGACGCTGCATCACAGACAGGAGCGCCTGCGATGGTGTACTCAACGACGAACCTGGGTGCACGAATAGCAAAACGTCATTTTTTCGGATGAATCCAGGTTCTGTTTACAGCATCATGATGGTCGCATCCGTGTTTGGCGACATCGCGGTGAACGAACATTGGAAGCGTGTGTTCGTCATCGCCATACTGGCGTATAACCCGGCGTAATGGTATGGGGTGCCATTGGTTATGCGTCTCGATCACCTCTTGTTCGCATTGACGGTACTTTGAACAGTGGGCGTTAAATTTCAGATGTGTTACGACCCGTGGTTCTACCCTTCATTCGATTCCTGCGAAGCCTACATTTCAGCAGGATAATGCACGACCGCATGTTGCAGGTCCTGTACGGGCCTTTCTGGATATAGAAAATGTTCGACTGCTGCCCTGGCCAGCACATTCTCCAGATCTCTCACCAATTCTAAACGTCTGGTCAATGGTGGCCTAGCAACTGGCTCGTCACAATACGCCAGTCACTACTCTTGATGAACTGTGGTATCGTGTTGAAGCTGCATGGGCAGCTGTACCTATACACGTCATCCAAGCTCTGTTTGACTCAATGCCTAGGCGTAACAAGGCCGTTATTACGGCCAGAGGTGGTTGTTGTAGGTATATGATTTCTCAGTATATATGCACGTAAATTGCGTGAAAATGTAATTACATGTGAGTTCTAGTATAATATATTTCTCCAATGAATACCCGTTTATCATCTGCATTTCTTCTTGGTGTAGCAGTTTTGATGGCCAGTAGTGTAGAAACCCGTACAGTGAAAGGAAGCTAATTTTCAAGGTTACTTTCCCGAAGGACAGAGTACAATAAAGTAATGATTATTTTGCAGGATAGATTTTTAAATCTGAAATTAATCTAAGAGTATCCTAGTAGCTTTTTAATTTGTGAGGTTACTTTATTATGTCTCAGATGGCATACTGAAGAATATTATTTTTACCGTCTTCTGTAGAATGTAAGAAGTAAAAATGGTTCAAATGGCTCTGAGCACTATGGGACTCAACTGCTGAGGTCATTAGTCCCCTAGAACTTAGAACTAGTTAAACCTAACTAACCTAAGGACATCACAAACATCCATGCCCGAGGCAGGATTCGAACCTGCGACCGTAGCGGTCTTGCGGTTCCAGACTGCAGCGCCTTTAACCGCACGGCCACTTCGGCCGGCGTAAGAAGTAACGTGAGAACCTTTGGAGCGTATTACCACTTGAGAATATTTTTTGCGGTGTTAGGTAAACAAAATAATAAAATAGGAGATAACGCTCCAGTTCACCGCTTTAGCGCCCGTAAAAAAGGTATAGCGAATATCGACTTTAATAGGTCACTAAATAAGGCTGATAAGCTCTGGAGTGTCGTAATTAACTTGAAGCATTCCTTCTAGCCAAGGCAATTAATGCAGCTGGAGATATAAACTGTCTTTCCCGGGGCACTAACTAGCCTTATGAGATCCGTAAATTACGAAAGAACGGAATTTGCATTTTTTCTCATTTCAGACAGAATTTCTTTTGTACCAACAATCGATCTTAAAACGTTGTAAGATGGTCCGATTGTGTCTGTACTATGTGTCATCAAATACGTACTTGCAGTTCGTGCAAGTGCATATCATACATAAAGAATTTTTTCTTATTGTAGAGAAAAGAACATTTGTGCATTGGGTTCCTCACTTCAGTTTACTATGTTGGAACAGAAAATTAGTGCGTACGCTGATATCCGCAATTCTGAATGCTTCACAGTTCAAATTTAAATATTTTTGTGGTGAAGGATCATTGTAAAAAGGGCAGTGTTTCAAACGTTACCAAGTCAACAAATATTTCATGAAAGTGTACGTGCTAAAGATAGGAGACAGTTAAACAGTATTACACCTTCTGAAATGTACACCAAGACTAGATTTTTAATAACTGTATATGAGATCTAAACCATTTTATGATCGTTATTTCTTCAGCTTTTACGTCGTTCCTTAGTTGCTTCTACTCGTTTATTTTTGAGTTGTGATTGAACTAATGCAACTAAATGAAAGGCTGCTTTAACTGTGCCATACGCGTTTCGCTTCGTTTATTTGTGAAGCTTCTGTATTAAAGTTTGCTTTTGTATGTACTAATTGCGTTATAGTAGGTTGATGCATAAGTTCGTAGCAGTTTTGTTTTGTATGTTGGCATTCCGGCTGTTATGTATTAATTTACTGATTGATGTTTTTTATATGTAACACACTGTTGCTATTTTAGTTTTCTTATTGTCATTTTGTCATTTGGAGATAGTGAGTGCAGCTGTAGACGCCAGAAAATGGAGTGTTAAATGAAGTAATTGGAACATTTCCGACATTCTGTATGATTTTAATAGAGGGAAGACAGCAGCGGAGGCACCCAGCAACATTTGCACCGTATGTGAGAATAATGACTTTGGACAGAGCACGCCAACAAAATGGTTTTCTCGTTTTAATTAGGTTTGTTTTAACCCGTGGTCTAGGGGTAGTCTGCCGCCGGCAGTGCTGCGAGGCGGTCGCGCGCCAGAGCGCTGCGGGCGAGGCGCGCACGGTGTGTTTGTGTTTACTTCGGCCGCTGTAAGTGCCGTTTTCCTTCTAGACCACCATGGCGCACAACTATCGGAAGAAGACATTACGTTTCAACTTTTGTTCCGACTTCGCCCGACCCAAGGCCCTGGGGGTAGAACGATTTATACGCGATGAAGTTAAAATACCACCAACGGATCTAATTGGCATCCACTTGTCCATAGTTAGCAGTACCGTCTACGTCAAAATGATCAACGATGCGGCGTGCGACAAGGTGCTTCAAGAGGCAAAACGTGGACTGCGCTTCTGTCATTCCGACGGCAACGTCGGACCCGTTACCGTCGATCACGCAGGTCTCGGCACACGGACGATAAGGATCTTCGAACTGCCGTTCGAACTACCTGCAGACGTCGTCATCGAGGCGCTCCGTCCCTATGGCAACGTTCTGGAACATGTTGCCGAACGATGGGTCCAATTTCAGACCTATCCAGTTTTAAACGGTGTTAGACAGGTCCGCATCGAGTTGCAGAAACACGTGCCTTCCTATCTACGTATCGGAGGCTGCCGTGCCATTATAATGTACGACGGCCAACCTCGGACCTGTTCCGGTTGCGGGAAAGAAGGTCACCTACGGTCTGAATGCATTCAACGACCTGTCGCGCAGCTCCCGTTGTCGGAAGCGTCCGTCACACCCACGATGACCGCCCTACCGGTCACTTACGCAGCGGCTCTTGCCACGTCTACAGTTTCGTCCAGTCCGTCGCCCGGTCCTTCTGGTCGGCACGTCCCACCGTCCCAGTCACCAACGGACGGTACAGACGTCCCACCTGACAATCTTGCCGCCGAACAGGCTCCCGCACCGGACGCTGAGGAGACCAGTACATCTTCGCAACACCTGTTTGACAATCTCATTGTACCCACCGACGCCTTCGAACCAGGTCGACGCTCCTCCTTGCCGTCGTCCGACACTGAGGAACACGTGCGCAAACAACGCTCGCCACGTAGGCGCAAACGCCGTCGCCGTTCCCCCACGGGCTCTCAGAGCGTTGCCACCCGCGACGACGAAGACGACACCCCAGCAGCCGACATTTCCACGCAGAGGTCGGCGGACAACTTTCACGATGAACAAGACGTTTCGCAGGACGGGACCACTATGGAGGTCGCCACGCACAATGTAACGATCGGTGCGCCGGTTGAGACGCCTGTCTCCCCGCCGACAACTCCAGATCTCTCTCACCACGCCGCAATTCCCATGGACATTGGACAGACCCACGGCACAGGAGCATGGGCCGACGACATTGAGGAAGGTACGCCCCCTCCTCCGGATGAGTTACCTCCGCCGGACGAGGCTGCCTGTTAACATCAAAAGCGAGGCATTGCAGCTGATGGGACGGGACTTCCTGTCGGTGCCCTCCTCTTACTTCCCTTGGTGATGGTAGATGCGCGTCCACCACCACTGAAACAAACATACCGGTTTGCCACACTGAACATCAACATGATCGGCACTGCACCCAAGCTGCAACTCCTATGTGACATGCTTCGGGCCTCTGACGTCGACGTCGCCCTTCTTCAGGAAGTACGCGTTGCCACACTACCACCAGTCTACGGCTACGACTCATACACGTCCACATGTGATCAATCAGGGCGTGGAGTGGCTTTCTACATACGCGAAGGAATCCCACTCACGGACACGACAATCCTTCCCCGTGGAAGAGGCATGGCTGTTACCATCTTCGACACGCGCGTCATCAATATCTACGCTCCGTCTGGCTCCACGAACCGTCGGCAGCGGTCCACTTTCTTCGGACATGACGTGGCGCCCCTGTTTTCTGGCCGCTATGATCGCCTTATCATGGGAGGCGATTTCAACTGTGTCCTCCGTCCGCAGGACCAAGTACCTGGTTATTCGCCATGCCCGGCGCTGCTCACCTTAATCGAAGATTTTCATCTAGTGGACGTTTGGGAGAAAATTCATGGCAATACCCCCGGTTTTACCCATTATACAGCACATTCTGCGAGCAGACTGGACCGGTTTTATGTCTCTGCTCACCTCGGCAATGAAGTCGCCCAAGCTGAACGATGGCCCCTTGCATTTTCGGACCATTGCGCCGTCATTTGCTCCCTGGCTCTGCCACCTCAGTCAGTGTGGCGCAGCAGAGGTTACTGGAAGCTTAATACCTCCCTCCTTAATGATCCACACTGCCGACAATGTATTGCCGCTACATGGGCGTCTTGCGAAAGACGCCTTCCGCAGTACACATCCACGTTCCATTGGTGGCTCAAATGTGCCAACCTTCGATCAGAAAGGCCTTCATACAATGTGGCAAGGAAGCAGCAGCATGGCATCGAGACACCACAAATTTTCACTACGCCGTCCTCCGTGAGCTCGATGCGCTCCCTCCATCACCTGACACCCACAGGGAACGACAACGTACTAAAGCTCGTCTCCTCTCTCTTCAACGTGCACGACTGCATGGTGTCGTGGTGCGTTCCCGACGACAAGACCTCCTCCACGACGAAACCCCATCCACAATCCATGCCGCATCCGACCATAGTCGTCGACGTCGGCTTTTCGTCCCCAACATCACGACCTCCGATGGTGTTCACCACACAACACAGGCGGCGGTCGTGTCCGCCTTTGCTGAACATTATCGCCAATTTTATGATGATGAAGCGATGGCGACGCCCATTCCTGATGATCTCCGTCCTTCCCCTGAACGGACCCTCACCGTAGCGGAGTCAACGTCCATGATGTCTGCAATCACCGCGGAAGAGGTGGTAGAAGCGATCAACAAAGGGGCCAAGAACAAATCACCCGGACCAGATGGTCTCCCAGTGGAGTTTTACCGGGCGTTCACCACGTTAATGCTTCCTCGCTGGACGGAAATGATTCAGGAACTCTTTACTCCGTCCTTCCCAATTCCACCTGAATTCGTCACTGGCATTCTTCTACCTGTGCCTAAACCGAAGGGAGGGTCTCATGTCTCTGCATATCGCCCCCTTACACTACTGAATGCAGACTATAAAATCTATGCACGCCTCTTAGCAGCGCGCATACGCACCGCCTTACCTACGGTCCTTTCTCCTGAGCAGACTGCACGTGGTTGTGGGGCCACCTTACAAACAGCCCTGGGAGAATGCCGTGACCTCATTGCACTGGCGTCGGTTTGTCGCCTTCGTGCAGCACTGGTATCCGTCGATTTCACGAGTGCCTTTGATCGCGTTCGACACCCTTTCCTCCTCATGGTGGCGACACGTATGGGGTTCCCATTGCTTTTTGTCGATGCCATTCGCCGGTTACTCCTTCCCTCGGTCTCGATGGTACAAGTCAATGGGAGGCTTGTAGGACCGATTCCTATACGCCGCTCTGTGCGTCAAGGATGCCCTATGTCTACTTTACTGTATGCCATTGCACTTGAGCCCCTCATCACTGGACTTACCTCTAGACTGCAGGGCCTCACTTTGCGTGACCACACCTTCCACTGTAGGGCATATGCGGACGATCTCCTCTTTCTCACCTGCTCCTCCACGGAACTCAATGACGCCATCCAATGGATCCAGCAGTATGGACGTCTTTCTGGTAGCATTCTTAATGTCCGTAAATCGACTATGATGCACATTGGGCGCGGCCTCCCGGCTATGGTGCCGACCCCACTCCCAGTTAGTGCCACCCTTCGTTACTTGGGTATCGAATTTACGAGCTCCACACACCGCACAGTGGCCCTGGCTTACCGGCGGCTTTTGCAGTCGATTCGGCACCATGTCCGCGGTCAAGTGCACCGTAACTTAAACCAACTCCAACGTGTGTCCTATGTAAACATCTATGTCGCCCCTAAACTGGTACACGTCGCCCAGATCCTCCCACTGCCGTTACTCCTTGGCCGTCGCATCCAATCAGCCTTTGGATATTTCGTGTCAGCAGGGGCACTTTTCAAAGTCCGCTACAACACTCTAACACTGCCTCCTGCAAAAGGTGGCCTCGGACTCATCAACGTGCGGGCACGCTCTTCTGCACTCTTTGTCCACACTCTGTTGCGGCACTGGCAGGGGCCGGTCCCGTCTTTAACACGCTGTCTCTTAGATATCCTCCGACCAGCTTCTCTCGATCCACCGATCAATGTGGCACCTATATCTCCATTATTGTACTACGTCGCCAATTGTTTCATAGAACTCAGCTACGTTCGGGCCGATCTTCCAGTCACCCGTCCTCCCCGTACAAAAGATTATTATCGTTTGTTTATGCTGTCCAACCCTTGTGACCCCATGGTGCTACAGCATCCTGACATTAACTGGCGCACGGTTTGGGGGTGTGTGCATGCACCCTTTTTACCGTCGTCTGTGTCTGCACTCTGGTATGTTTTAGTCTATGGGAAATTCCCGACTAATAGTCGACTTTACCGCATAGGACTGGCCACCTCCCCACTCTGCCCTGACTGTCAGCTCGAAGACACCGACGAGCACCGTCTTACGTGCCCCCTGAAACAAAACGTATGGCTCCTCATCCAACGAATCGTGGGCTTTTACCTCCGTGCCCCGCCAACGACGGTAACCCCGGATTTCCTGTTGTTGCCCCAGACATTTCACTACCCTCTTGCTAAGCACCATACCCTAATCTGGTTTCGAGGACAGGCTTTAGAATATCTCTTTCGGAGTGGTCCGCATACAGTCCTTGACTTCTGGTACAAAGTTGTGACCGCGCATAGCACCCTCACCCGAAAACCATCTTACCGACAAACTTTTGCCGGTTATCTCCGCAGCGTCTTTCTTGACCCCCCTCAAAGTTGGGGTCTACCATGCCTACCTGTCACATGATGCAACACCCTTATCCACGTTCTCATGCATCGACCAAAAACAAACACAATTTTATTTATTTATTTATTTATTTATTTATTTTTTACAAAAAGGAAGAAGACAGAATATGTTATATTTTGTTGTATTTAATGTTTTTCTTTTTTAATATTTTTTTGTTTAACTAACAGTCATTTGTATATTTTTAAATGGTACCTTGAAGAACTCTTGCATAGTGAATATATATGTACCTTTAGTTTATTCAATACAAATTAAAAAAAAAAAAAGAAAAGAAAAAAAAAGGAAAACAGGATATGTTCTAATTTGTTGTATTTCATGTTATTCTAATAATTTGTTTACCTAACGCTCCTTTGTATATGTTTAACTGGAACCTTGAAGAACTTTTGCTTTGTGTATATATATATGTACTCTCCGTTTGTTCCATAATAAAGATTAAAAAAAAAAAAAGTGGTCAACGTAAAAAAAAAAAAAAAAAAAAGGGGTAGCGTCTTAGATTCATAACCAAAACGTCTTCGGTCCCGGGTTCGATCCCCGCCACTGCGTAAATTTTGATAAATGATCAGCATTGGCGGCCAAAGACTTCCGGCATAAGAAGTCAGCCTCATTCTGCCAACGGCCTTGTCAAAGAGGGCGGAGGAGCGGATAGAAGTTCAGGGCTCTCTCTTGTCCTAGGGATGGAAAGTTGCCCCTAAAGGCGGAAGAATCAGCAATGATCAACGACATGAGGATGCAGAAGACAATGGAAACCACTGCATTAAAGACACGTAACGTGTATCCACAGGACATGTGGCCTGTTATTGAAGAAGTGTCATGATGATCTCTCCTTTGGCAAAAGATTCCGGAATAGTCCCCCATTCGGATCTGCGGGAGGGGACTGCCAAGGGGGAGGTTACCATGAGAAAAAGATTGAATAATCAACGAAAGGATAACGTTCTACGAGTCGGGGCGTGGAATGTCAGAAGCTTGAACGTGGTAGGGAAACTAGAAAATCTGAAAAGGGAAATGCAAAGGCTCAATCTAGATATAGTAGGGGTCAGTGACGTGAAGTGGAAGGAAGACAAGGATTTCTGGTCAGACGAGTATCGGGTAATATCAACAGCAGCAGAAAATGGTATAACAGGTGTAGGATTCGTTATGAATAGGAAGGTAGGGCAGAGGGGGTGTTACTGTGAACAGTTCAGTGACCGGGTTGTTCTAATCAGAATCGACAGCAGACCAACACCGACAACGTTAGTTCAGGTATACATGCCGACGTCGCAAGCTGAAGATGAACAGATAGAGAAAGTGTATGAGGATATTGAAAGGGTAATGCAGTATGTAAAGGGGGACGAAAATATAATAGTCATGGGCGACTGGAATGCAGTTGTAGGGGAAGGAGTAGAAGAAAGGTTACAGGAGAATATGGGCTTGGGACAAGCAATGAAAGAGGAGAAAGACTAATTGAATTCTGTAACAAGTTTCAGTTAGTAATAGCGAATACCCTGTTCAAGAATCACAAGAGGAGGAGGTATACTTGGAAAAGGCCGGGAGATACGGGAAGATTTCAATTACATTACATCATGGTCAGACAGAGATTCCGAAATCATATACTGGATTGTAAGGCGTACCCAGGAGCAGATATAGACTCGGATCACAATATAGTAGTGATGAAGAGTAGGCTGAAGTTCAAGACATTAGTCAGGAAGAATCAATACGCAAAGAAGTGGGATACGGAAGTACTAAGGAATGACGAGATACGTTTGAAGTTCTCTAACATACAGCAATAAGGAATAGCGCAGTAGGCAGTACAGTTGAAGAGGAATGGACATCTCTAAAAAGGGCCATCGCAGAAGCTGGGAAGAAAAACATAGGTACAAAGAAGGTAGCTGCGAAGAAACCGTGGGTAACAGAAGAAATACTTCAGTTGATTGATGAAAGGAGGAAGTACAAACAAGTTCCGGGAAAATTAGGAATACAGAAATACAAGTCGCTGAGGAATGAAATAAATAGGAAGTGCAGGGAAGCTAAGACGAAATGGCTGCAGCAAAAATGTGAAGACATCGAAAAAGATATGATTGTCGGAAGGACAGACTCAGCATACAGGAAAGTCAAAACATCCTTTGGTGACATTAGATGGCTCTGAGCACTATGGTACTTAACATCTATGGTCATCAGTCCCCTAGAACCTAGATCTACTTAAACCTAAGGACATCACACAACACCCAGTCATCACGAGGCAGGGAAAATCCCTGACCCCGCCGGTAATCGAACCCGGGAACCCGGGCGCGGAAAGCGAGAACGCTACCGCTCGACCACGAGCTGTGGATAGGTGACATTAAAAGCAACGGTGGTAACATTAAGAGTGCAACGGGAATTCCACTGTTAAATGCAGAGGAGAGAGCAGATAGGTGGAAAGAATACATTGAAAGCCTCTATGAGGGTGAAGATTTGTCTGATGTGATACAAGAAGAAACAGGAGTCGATTTCGAAGAGATAGGGGATCCAGTATTAGAATCGGAATTTAAAAGAGCTTTGGAGGACTTACGGTCAAATAAGGCAGAAGGGATAGATAACATTTCCTCAGAATTTCTAAAATCACTGGGGGAAGTGGCAACAAAACGACTATTCACGTTGGTGTGTAGAATATATGAGTCTGGCGACATACCATCTGACTTTCGGAAAAGCATCATCCACACAATTCCGAAGACGGCAAGAGCTGACAAGTGCGAGAATTATCGCATAATCAGCTTAACAGTTCAGGCATCGAAGCTGCTTACAAGAATAATATACAGAAGAATGGAAAAGAAAACTGAGAATGCGCTAGGTGACGATCAGTTTGGCTTTAGGAAAAGTAAAGGGACGAGAGAGGCAATTCTGACGTTACGGCTAATAATGGAAGCAAGGCTAAAGAAACATCAAGGCACTTTCATAGGATTTGTCGACCTGGAAAAAGCGTTCGACATTATAAAATGGTGCAAGCTGTTCGAGATTCTGAAAAAATTAGGGGTAAGCTATAGGGAGAGACGGGTATATACAATATGTACAACAACCAAGAGGGAATAATAAGAGTGGACGATCAAGAACGAAGTGCTCGTATAAAGAAGGGTGTAAGACAAGGCTGTAGCCTTTCGCGCCTACTCTTCAATCTGTACATCGAGGAAGCAATGATGGAAATAAAAGAAAGGTTCAGGAGTGGAATTAAAATACAAGGCGAAAGGATATCAATGATACGATTCGCTGATGACATTGCTATCCTGAGTGAAAGTGAAGAAGAATTGAATGATCTGCTGAACGGAATGAACAGTCTAATGAGTACACAGTATGGTTTGAGAGTAAATCGGAGAAAGACGAAGGTAATGAGAAGTAGTAGAAATGAGAACAGCAAGACACTTAACATCAGGATTGATGGTCACGAAGTCAATGAAGCTAAGGAATTCTGCTACCTAGGCAGTAAAATAACCAATGACGGACAGAGCAAGGAGGACATCAAAAGCAGACTCGCTATGGCAAAAAAGGCATTTCTGGCCAAGAGAAGTCTACTAATATCAAATACTGGCCTTAATTTGAGGAAGAAATTTCTGAGGATATACGTCTGGAGTACAGCATTGTATGATAGTGAAACATGGACTGTGGGAAAACCGGAACAGAAAAGAATCGAAGCATTTGAGATGTGGTGCTATAGACGAATGTTGAAAATTAGGTGGACTGATAAGGTAAGGAATGAGGAGGTTTTACGCAAAATCGGAGAGGAAAGGAATATGTGGAAAACACTGATAAGAAGAAGGGACAGGATGATAGGACATCTGCTAAGACATGAGGGAATGACTTCCATGGTACTAGAGGGAGCTGTAGAGGGCAAAAACTGTAGAGGAAGACAGAGATTGGAATATGTCAAGCAAATAACTGAAATAACTGAGGACGTATGTTGCAAGTGCTACTCTGAGATGAAGAGGTTAGCACAGGAAAGGAATTCGTGGCGTGCCGCATCAAACCAGTCAGTAGACCAAAAAAAAAATTTGACTCACCACGTTCAGGAAGACATTCGGGATTTGAAGAAGTTCGTTTAAATGCATTAACCCACAATGGTCCACATCAGTGTACTCGAGAAATGGCAAATATTATGGACTGTGATAAGCTCACCATCGTGCGACATTTTCATGCACTGGGGAAGGTTCAAAACTCGGATGTATGAGTATCCTACGCTGTAACCCAATCTTTCAAAAATGAATTGATGTCCATACGTGTATCTCTGCTTGCTCGTCATCAACTGGCTGGTGAACAACACCGACCATTCCTATCCTGTATCGTTACTGGTGACGAGAAATGGTGTCTTTACGCTAACATCAGGTAATGTTATGGATCTGGTGGAGCAGCGACAATGTGGTGAACTACGAATTGCTTCCCGGCGTTTAACCATCACTGCAGACGTTTATTGTCAACAACTGAGAGGTCTTGCAGGTGCAGTCCAAGAACATCGACCAGGACGACTGCGCGAACTGATGCTACTACACAATAACACCTGCCACCATTCTGCCACACTCACAATAAACACTAAGCAGTAGCTGGACTGGGAAGTCATGCCGCACCCACCTTATTCACCCGATCTCGCGCCTTCATATTTTCACCTTTTCCGCTCACTATCGAACAGCCTTCAGAGGCGCCTCCTTTCCGGATGGAAATGCACTCCAAACAAGGCTCGACCAGTTCTTCGTCTCAAAACCATATGATATCTTCAGCTGCGGAATCGAAAAGTTACTCCAGCGATGGTAAACTCTACAGGTTGTACGTATAGTCGGGGAACACTTTCAATTGTATATTGCACAAGAACTAAACATTGTACAGATGTCATACATATTTCATTTTGAAAAGGAACTCAGAAAGTTTTTTTTAATTTTTTTCTTTTTTTTACAAACATTCGATAAGTGAACCATGAGTGACCCGGCAGACGCCAATACGGTAATCGGATTCTTGCCATACCCGTCCCAGCATGGCATCGTCGACTGTGGCAGTCGCTTCCCGTATTCTCTCCCGGAGCTCTGCTACATTATGTGGTAGAGGCGGTACATACTCCACATCTTTAACGTGTCCCCACAGAAAAAAGTCTCACGGAGTGAGATCTGGTGATCAGGGAGGCCATTTCATGAAACAGCTGTCCCCTTCCGTAGCACGGACGATCCATCGATGCGGCAGCTCCGTGTTCATGTACCCACGATCTACGCTGTAGCGGTATACATGGAAAAAAAAAAAACTTTGAGTGTCTCTCTTCAAAATGACATATGTATGATATCTGTAGAATGCTTGGTTCTTCTGCAATAAATAATGGTACACGCTTTATTGTTGATCATTAAAGTCTCTATTATATATATCTTTGTGTTTGTTAAAATTATGGAAAAACACTACGGACTTAAACATAAACTCAATACAAATTACAGACTTGTTACTACATGAAAGTTTTTGTTATTATTATGTTGTTACGTAAGAAACAACTTTCCTAGCACAAGTTTCGTGATGTCAAGTTACTATTAATTTCTGCTTATAGTTTGTGATCTTATTAGTGCATATTTCTCGTCCTGGAGTGTAGTTAAATGATCTGCGTATCCATGTCCGATTTTCAGCCTTTTATGAACACATTTCGACTTAACACCTCACTTCCACTGGTCACTGTTTTTAATTTACTTATTTATTTTTTGCTCTCCCTCTCTCTCTCTCTATCTCTCTCTCTCTCTCTCTCTCTCTTTCCGCGTGTGTGTAGTATTTTTTTTGTTTTAGTTGTATTTAGTTTGTGTATGTTTTACATCTCAGATTGTTGTTGTTTTTGTGGCTAACAGGATCAGTGAGTTCTTACTTACCCTGATTTCGTTATTCATTACTTTCTTGTGATACACTCAGTCAAAAAAAAAAAAAGTCAGCTACTGAATCATGCAGTGCTACAGAGAAGACTTTGATGCATGGTTTAGCAGAGCAAGTTCCGAATGCTATTACGGCCGCACCTCATGGCTATCTTCAGATTCACTTTCATCAGTAAATTTATTTAAAAAAATCTAGGGTTAAGATTCATGATAGCACAATAGTTTTTCAAGGTAGCTTTTCACTCGTGGAGAACAACTGCGCTATTCAAATGATCGTTGATATCAAAATTGTTTATAGTTATGTTGCCAATTTTCATTGTGAAATCAACGTTCTTGTGTTCAGTGTTAAAACACATTCTCATATTTGTATATTGAAAAGTACCATGTTGGATATGTAAAATTTACGCTAAGGTGACAAAAGTCGTGGCATAACTACTAATATCGTGTGGGCCTCATTTTTCCCGTCGAAGTACAGCAACTCGACGTGGCACGGACTCAAAAAGTCGTTGGAAGTCTCCAGTAGAAATGCTGCGAAAGTGTTGCCGGTACAGGATTTTGTGTAGGAACTGGCCTCACGTTTACGTCCCAAAAATGTTCAATGGAATTAATGTTCATGTGGAATTATCCAGAAGGTTCTTAAAAAACAGTCGCGAACATATGTGGCCTAGTGACATGGCGCATTGTCATCGACAAAAGTACCTTCGTTGTTTAGCAACATGAAGTACTTGAATGGCTGATTATGGTCTCCACGTATCCGAACACAGCCGTTTCTTGTCGCTGATAGGTTCAGTTTGACCAGACGATCCAGTGCGCTCCACGCAAACGCAGCCGACACCATTATGGAGCCGCCACTAGCTTGCACAGTGCTTTGTTGAAAACTTGGGGCGGTGGCTTCGTGGGGTCTGCGGTACACTCGAACTCCACCATCAGCTCTCACAAACTGAAGTCGGGACTCATCTGAACAGGCCATGGTTTTCCAGTCGTCTAGAGTCTAACCGATATGGTTACCAGCCCAGGAGAAGCGCTGCAGGCGAAATCGTTCTACAAGCAAAGGCACTCGCGTCGGCCGTCTGCTGCCATAGCCCGTTAACTGCTAATTCCGCGGCACTGTTCTAACGGTCTCACATTCATTTCACGCAGTGTTGCTTGCCTCTTAACACAGACAAGTTCACGCAGACGCGGCTGCTCTCGGTTGTTAAGTGAAGGCGTTGTCCATAGTGAGACATACTGCTTGGAATTTGGTGTTCTCTGTACACTAGTGACACTTGTGATCTCGGAATATAGAATTCCCTAACGATATTCGAATGAAATGTCTCACGTGTTTCTCTCTATTTACCATTCCGCGTTCAGAGTCAGTTAATTGCCATCGTGCAACCATAATCCTTTTCAGATGAATCTCCAGGGTGCAGATGACAGCGCCGCACTGCCGTTTATGCAGGGTGTTTCAAAAATGACCGGTATATTTGAAACGGCAATAAAAACTAAACGAGCAGCGATAGAAATACACCGTTTGTTGCAATATGCTTGGGACCACAGTACATTTTCAGGCGGACAAACTTTCGAAATTACAGTAGTTACAGTTTTCAACAACAGATGGCGCTGCAAGTGATGTGAAAGATATAGAAGACAACGCAGTCTGTGGGTGCGCCATTCTGTACGTCGTCTTTCTGCTGTAAGCGTGTGCTGTTCACAACTTGCAAGTGTGCTGTAGACAACATGGTTTATTCCTTAGAACAGAGGATTTTTCTGGTGTTGGAATTCCATCGCCTAGAACACAGTGTTGTTGCAACAAGACGAAGTTTTCAACGGAGGTTTAATGTAACCAAAGGACCGAAAAGCGATACAATAAAGGATCTGTTTGAAAAATTTCAACGGATTGGGAACGTGACGGATGAACGTGCTGGAAAGGTAGGGCGACCGCGTACGGCAACCACAGAGGGCAACGCGCAGCTAGTGCAGTAGGTGATCCAACAGTGGCCTCGGGTTTCCGTTCGCCGTGTTGCAGCTGCGGTCCAAATGACGCCAACGTCCACGTATCGTCTCATGCGCCAGAGTTTACGCCTCTATCCATACAAAATTCAAACGCGGCAACCCCTCAGCGCCGCTACCATTGCTGCACGAGAGACATTCGCTAACGATATAATGCACAGGATTGATGACGGCGATATGCATGTGGGCAGCATTTGGTTTACTGACGAAGCTTATTTTTACCTGGACGGCTTCGTCATAAGCAGAACTGGTGCATATGGGGAACCGAAAAGCCCCATGTTGCAGTCCCATCGTTCCTGCATCCTCAAAAAGTACTGGTCTGGGCCGCCATTTCTTCCAAAGGAATCATTGGCCCATTTTTCAGATCCGAAACGATTACTGCATCACGCTATCTGGACATTCTTCGTGAATTTGTGGCGGTACAAACTGACTTAGACGACACTGCGAACACCTCTTGGTTTATGCAAGATGGTGCCCGGCCACATCGCACGGCCGACGTCTTTAATTTCCTGAATGAATATTTCGATGATCGTGTGATTGCTTTGGGCTATCCGAAACATACAGGAGGCGGCGTGGATTGGCCTCCCTATTCGCCAGACATGAATCCCTGTGACTTCTTTCTGTGGGGACACTTGAAAGACCAGGTGTACCGCCAGAATCCAGAAACAATTGAACAGCTGAAGCAGTACATCTCATCTGCATGTGAAACCATTCCGCCAGACACGTTGACAAAGGTTTCGGGTAATTTCACTCAGAGACTACGCCATATTATTGCTACGCATGGTGGATATGTGGAAAATATCGTACTATAGAGTTTCCCAGACCGCAGCGCCATCTGTTGTTGAAAATTGTAACTACTGTAATTTCGAAAGTTTGTCCGCCTGAAAATGTACTGTTGTCCCAAGCATATTGCAACAAACGGTGTATTTCTATCGCTGCCCGTTTAGTTTTTATTGCCGTTTTAAATATACCGGTCATTTTTGAAACACCCTGTATCTTGTGTATGCGGTACTACCGCCGTCTAACGTCGCCATCCCACGTCTTTTGTTACCTCAGTGTACTCGTACATTCATTCACGAGGTCCGCTGAGTTAAGAGTATGTTGGTAGGCCTCGAATTTTGTCCTACACTGCGGGAGGTGCATAAGCTCCAGTCAGTGTCAGTGCACAGGAATGGTTTGCTGTCGCGAATGTTTTCTCCTTTTTTAAAAAAATTTTCCGCGGCCTGCAGATAAGCGACGCAACGTATAGGCACGCCAGAGTTGTTTCACTGTGGAGGCAGGAAGCGCCTCTGTTTGCGTTCTGCCATTCATGCACGCATCCTTCCCGAGATGGCAGGAAATACCGGGGGAAGTCGTTCACAATGCAAAGGTTTTGTAAAATTTAGATTTACACGAGCGAGTTGAATATATTTTTCAGCTGTGTATGACGGATGGAATCACAATGCCATTGCTTACTTCCGAATCCCACGATTTTTTTAAATTAGCGACAGCTAATCCGGATTTGCTGCGAAGTACACTTCACAATGCGGAAGTAAACTTCAGTGAACAGCCTCCATATTCATGCTTCTTTGTTACAGCCTAACTTGACTTCCTAATTCTGTTTCAAAACCAAAGAGTAACTTTCAGCGTCTGAGGCTTACATGCGGATCAAACAAATCTCTCACCATTTTCTCTGATATAGTCGAGCATGCAGTAATAAAGGGTGGGCCTAGAGACCGCAAGGTCATGGAATCTAATCCCGGTCAGACACCATAATTTTTCAGTTCTTACACTAGCCTCCACATCTCAGTGATGTGAAGATATCCCAGGAACGACACGGGATTCGGATTACACTTTAAACTGTAGTTCCCGTTTCCCCAGTTGGATTACTGTGATGGGTTAAAGCATATATTCCCAGAACTCTTCTTTTGGCATGGAGTTTTATGATTTTCACATACGTCATTTATTAGTGCCTACGGATAACAGCTGTAACAGTAATTTATAAATTGTCAGTTCTGAAAGAAGGTTTTTGCAGTGCGTCGACAGTGACCCCGGATGGGCGCAAAAGATCGTACATTGCTGTCGAACAAGAAGTCTCAAAATAATACATATTTTAGGCTAATCTGTGTTCATTATTAGGACTATGATATTCGTTCTGCATTATTACAAGCTATTAACTATTAAGTAATCATACGTGTATTAGGTAGGTAAGGAACATAGAACGTGAAACCTTAGAAGCATTTGTGATGCAAATTTACCTTAGATTTGCGGAACATATTGACACTTTTCCTTGTGCGAAGCGCACGTCTTCTTCTGACAAGACCGGGGAGAATTATATGTTGACTTTTTCGGGTCGCAGCAGCACCGTTATCGACCGTGTGATTATATATGGGTTAAGAGCAAGCAGTCGCCGAAGTGGCGTCCTATTGAATGAACTGGTAAACAGCTTGTCTTGATCACGCACACTTTTACGCCTCACTATTACCGTTTTCGGCTACTGCCATCTTCAGATCATAGAATATTCTGATATAGTATCAACGTCAAACTAAACATGGAGGTACATAGTTAATGCTGGTGATCATGAGAATGCGTCTGGTATTTATACTAGTACGCAGAAACTGAGGCCAGCAGAGTGCACTATGACCTGAAGATGGCAGTAGCCGAAACCGGTAATAGTGAAATGTAAAAGATTGTGAGATCAAGACGGTCCTGTAAAATAAAATGCCAAAATATGATCACGGACTCATTTTCAGACTTAACGTCTTCAATTGATAAGGCGGCTAACAAGGGGAGGGTCCGATGTGTAGGGTACCGGGACTTTGAGCAAGCATTGCAAGGGTCTATATTGAAAATAAAGTGATACGTGTTTCGATTGAAACACTCCCTAATTTTAAAAAAATTCTAGGTCAAAGTTGATGGTGGCAAATCGTATTTTCAGTGCTGTACATCGAAAGATCGTCTAAATGTATCACAGCAGAGAAGAGAATTACGTATCGAGCGGATGCTATCAAAATTCAGGCATTGTTCTGTAACCATTTGTCCGCGCCTGTCTATATGCTTTTATACGCGTTACGCATCCAAAGTGGTATCTGGCAGGTCTGCTTTTAGCAACGCGGATCAGCTATGTTTCCCACGAACAATATACTTGGAAATATGTCAATGGAGCGATCTTTAGTTCGTGTATTGCGCATGGTGTGTGGAATGTTTATGTTTTGCCTGCTTCTATGATAAGTTTCACCACACTGTTTGCGAGAGCACTCAAGAACAGACGATCAGTTAGGATTACGCAACATGTTTTAGGTTTATTTTTGTAGTATGTATCACAATCAAAATAACTGTTAGAATATTATACCTACTTATTTGATTATTATTAATCACACCTCTCCATACTTTAACCAAACAAAAAGGCAAAGAAACATATTTCGATTATCAGATACACCGAAAAAATACTGAATTAAAAAAAGGGACTAAGAATCGAACGCGGACGAAGAGCTCGGTAGTCGACTGCCATGGGCGCCTTTTATTTATTTATTTTTTATATTTTCCTACTTATCTAACTAAATTCAATCATCAAATAAAATGCCCTACTTGGCGCAGACTACCATAGAAAAATGAACTATCACTCTTCAGGTGTTCCCCTAACTATTCCAAAAATCTCTCATGGCGATAAGACCCCTGGTGCTATAATTTTTATTATACTTGTTTATTTATTTTTTAAATTATTTGATTATAATTCATAACAACCCGATCACCGTTCTTGCTTTACCAGATGCGTAGAATGATGTGTACCCTGGCTACAGCACGAGAACACAAAAACGTTAATAATTAGAATACTATTAACTTTGAACCCAGTATTACACCAATAAAAAGTATTTGTTTCTAAACGATCTTTTGAATGCAGCATTGAAAATATGATTTTTCGTCATCGACTTCGATTTTTTCAAAAACTGTGTGGTGTCTAGCAAAAAGCCGAAATCGTATCTCTTTACAATATAGTTCGTCCTTTTAAAGCATGATCAAAATCGGTGACTTCTAAGTCAGACCCTTCCCTTGTAGGCATTCCTCTTGAGGGACTCACAGTCACGCTATACGAATTTGTTCATTTTTGCATTTGGTCTCTACCTCTAGTTCATTCCACAAAATGTGGGTCCCACGAATTGGAGAAAAAAATCTAAATCACAGAAGCTTTTCGTATGAAACTTGTGTGCGAAACATTGTATTTTCTAATGTACTGTCATTCAACACAAGCCAGCTTTTGATGTACCTACAAATGAGCACTTAAGATGTCAAGGATTTTCTGCCTCAAGTTGTTTATATGGAAGACTGTCTCCAGTTATCATAGTTTTTTCAACTGTATCTTGCATGCTCTATCATTTGTTCTGCTTGGGCACTCACTGAGGATCGCCTAAAAGCCTCAAGTTACCATAAACTTTTGTCTGAGTTCGCACTCACTTTCCACTTCTCACCAAAAGAGCACTTGTTCCGCATACTACAAGAATAGCTGAACCTCACAGAGCCGCTAGGAGAGTAATCATAAAGCACTGAGCCTCTTGGAGGGTAATCATAAGGTTTTAAATAATGACTCAAAAAAATAAAATTTCGTAATTCATTTTTGCTAGTTTTCAGGTACATGTTTTGTCTCTTGGTATACAGTGAAATCCTCAAGCCACCTTAACGTAGCACGCAGCTAGAATAACAAACCGTAGCTCATGGATAAAAAGAAGTTACTCGCTTTCTATGTTTGTAGGATAAAAACGCTGTAACAACCCATACTGCACACTGTGTGTCCCGGTGTCAGTGTTGGCAGAGGTACGGAACTGTACGCCACGGGAATGGTTTCAAAGCCCTTATAAGACACAGAAACGAGATCTCGCGGTCTTCCATTCGTCTCATTATAACTGTGTTGGTAGATGTCTTTCTACGAGGCGAGGAATTCCTCCTACAGAACATGGCTGTGGCTCTACTGAAAGCGGCGTTGCAGCGAGGCAAGCATCATGCACAGCTGTTCTGGACGGGGTACGGCTCTTCTTGAGCAGCAATACCTACAGTCCTGTGTCGCCAATTGTCCACGGGCCACGGAGGCATTATGCTGTAGCCACATCCGCACGCCTCCATAATTTCGCGCCCACGCTCAACTAGCCTCACAGAGAAATTAATTTGATTCACTTGCATTAAATGAGTAATCAACGATGTAGTTTGCATAAATTAACCTATCTTCCCACGGTCACACTGAAGGTCATAATATCACAGGCAGTTATTGTGTGATGGTACAAACGCCGGCTGGAGTGGCCGAGCGGTTCTAGCCGCTACAGTCTGGAACCACGCGACCGCTACGGGCGCAGGTTCAAATCCTGCCTCCGGCATGGAAGTGTGTGATGTCCTTAGGTTAGTTAGGTTTAAGTAGTTCTAAGTTCTAGGGGACTGATGACCTCAGCAGTTAAGTCCCATAGTGCTCAGAGCCGTTTGAACCATTTGATGGTATAAACTGAGGTGACAAAGTTCTGGGGTCAGCACATCAAGCAACTTGGCCTTGTGACATGGCGCATTATCTTGCTGAAAAATGCCGCTGCTGTCGGGAATCATGATCGTCATGAAGGGGTTTCCGTGGTGTCCAACCAGCGTACAATTCTCCTTGGCCGTGGCGGTTCCTTGAATGAGCTCCATTGGACGTTCTGCTGCCCACGTGAATGTTTCACATCTACATCTACATGATTACTCTGCAATTCACATTTAAGTGCTTGGCAGAGGGTTCATCGAACCACAATCATACTATCTCCTTACCATTCCACTCCCGAACAGCGCGCGGGAAAAACGAACACCTAAACCTTTCTGTTCGAGCTCTGGTTTCTCTTATTTTATTTTGATGATCATTCCTACCTATGTAGGTTGGGCTCAACAAAATATTTTCGCATTCGGAAGAGAAAGTTGATGATTGAAATTTCGTAAATAGATCTCGCCGCGACGAAAAACGTCTTTGCTTTAATGACTTCAATCCCAACTCGCGTATCATATCTGCCACACTCTCTCCCCTATCACGTGATAATACAAAACGAGCTGCCCTTTTTTGCACCCTTTCGATGTCCTCCGTCAATCGCATCTGGTAAGGAGCCCACACCGCTCAGCAATATTCTAACAGAGGACGAACGAGCGTAGTGTAAGCTGTCTCGTTAGTGGACTTGTTGAATCTTCTAAGTGTCCTGCTAATGAAACGCAACTTTTGGCTCGCTTTCTCCACAATATTATCTATGTGGTCTTTCCAACTAAAGTTGTTCGTAATTTTAACACCCAGATACTTAGTTGAATTGACAGCCTTGTGAATTGTACTATTTATCGAGTAATCGAATTCCAACGGATTTCTTTTGGAACTCATGTGGATCACCTCACACTTTTCGTTATTTAGCTTCGACTGCCACCTGCCACACCATACAGCAATCTTTTCTAAATCGCTTTGCAACTGATACTGGTCTTCGGATGACCTTACTAGACGGTAAATTAGAGCATCATATGCGAACAACCTAAGAGAACTGCTCAGATTGTCACTCAGGTCATTTATATAGATCAGGAACAGCAGAGGTCCCAGGACGCTTCCCTGGGTTCAAATGGTTCAAATGGCTCTGAGCACTATGGGACTCAACTGCTGAGGTCATTAGTCCCCTAGAACTTGGAACTAGTTAAACCTAACTAACCTAAGGACATCGCAAACATCCATGCCCGAGGCAGGATTCGAACCTGCGACCGTAGCGGTCTTGCGGTTCCAGACTGCAGCGCCTTTAACGCTTCCCTGGGGAACACCTGATATCACTCCAGTTTTACTCGATGATTTGCCTCCTATCACTACGAACTGCGACCTTCTTGACGGGAAAGCACGAACCCAGTCGCACAACTGAGACGATACCCCGTACGCTCGCAGCTTGCTTAGAAGTCGCTTGTGAGGAACGGTGTCAAAAGCTTTCCGGAAATATAGAAATACGGAATCAACTTGAGATCCCCTGTCGATAGCGGCATAATGGAGCGGCCACCAGCTTGTGTCCGTCCCGCAGGGCACGTATCAATGAGCTGTTCGCCTGGAAGACGAGGGATTCGCGCCCTCCCATCGGCATGATGAAGAAGGTATCGGGATTCATCAGATGATGCAACGCTCTGCCACTGCGCCAACTTACAGTGCCGAGGGTCACGTGCCCTATTTCAGTCGTGGTGTTAATGTCCACAGGATATTTTAAGAAACATTTCTTGCCGCCCAATTTACGTGAAAGAAACGGGAAGAAACCTTGAGAAAAAGATTCTGACATGTGATACAAATTGATGTCCTGTGCTCTTCGCAATGAATGTAGTGAGCGAGAGTGAATGGGGTAGAATGATCTTTCTGTGGGTACCGACTCGTCATCTCACAAAAAAAATAAAAAAATAAAAATGGATTAGAATTTTAACGTCCCGTCGAGACGAGATCACTAAAGAGAGCCGCTGCTAGAACATTACGCGTGTATGGAGTAAATGAACAGAAAATGGTCACCTGAAGCGGCTAACGTGTACAAGATCGTGCGATTGACCGTCGTGTGGATCGCTGCTTTCTTGTCTGCACGGCCACAATGGTCCGTGCAACTTCGTCGTCTACCTCGGCTTCACACTGGAGCTTCTGCAGCTCGCGGGTACTTCTGCGATCTGTTTCCCTATAGCGTTGACTTTCAGCACCGCAGTTGGTCTTGCTGTCCACTTTGTTTTGACATGACAACTTTTCACTCCACGGCACGCTTGTCCGACAAGTTCGCTGACATTCCAGGGTTCATTAGGTTAACAGTAATACTTGCGATACTCACAATATTTCACAGCACTACACGCTTTGCAAAATACCGTTACCACTAGACGCGAATTTAATTTCTGCCATCTGAATATGATACATGGAAATTAAAAATTAATGTAGCGATTAAAAATTTAATTAATGAGAATTACAGAGAACATAAAAGATGGTTCAAAAGTTTACTTAGTTTGTAGTTGTTTTGTATGGCTCTCCTTGGTCACACTGACAACATCTAAGCGATAATTTATTTCACGATCTTTTTGGAACCACCGACGTGAGCGCGTGTTTTGACAAAGTCTGTGATATAACCCTACAAAAAGAAATCCTTGGACGTTAGGATCGGGTGTGAGGACCGTAGATCTAGGTGACCAGTAGCAGAACACTGTGTAGTCACATCCAGTACAACTGATCCAATAGCTTAAGAGACGTTGATTTAAAAGTGTGCGAACCTTGTTTCGCAGATAGGGGGGGGGGGGGGGAGGACACATTTTGTTAAAAAATGTAATCTGCAGAATCCTGATGAAGCTGTTCCATGATTCGTTGGTTAAACATGTACAGGTAAGAGTTTATTGATGACAGAAAGTCAGTGGTTAAATTCTAAGACAAAGAATGTCTACTGTACGGAATATGCCACTTGCATTTACGACACAGAACTATACACTTATGTGTGCGCCGGCTTCCTGTTCACTGCGGCTTCGACATGATCAAAGTTCTGAACACTATTTTACATTACTGCCAATTCTCGTCGATGTATCACAATCCAATTAATAGTTCAAGCCGTTTGTAATCGATATATTCATTTTGAAATGCCCTCATTATGTAGTAAATTATACGAGTATTTGTGAAAGTATTCCGGCAAATGTTACGCGCAGGCTCATGAATGTCACACTCAATAACATAACCATACGTATTCAGATTTTTTTGATATGTCTCTGACAGATGTCGCTATTACTAGAAATTAATTGAACTTTAAACTGATCGTAACATCACCGTACAATATCTGTAGGGAAAATGCCGAACGTTTTTTATAATGTTACTTTTTAAATTTACAGACGTTTAGTCTGTATCTCGTGGAGTCTTCCTCTCCTCTGAGCCAAGTGGTTCTTGGAGGTTTCTGTGAATATGTCCTTCAGCATCCGTGGGAAATTCTTAAAATGATCAATGATGTCTAAACGGAGTTCTGTCAGCATATATTTTTATTTTGTATTAAAAAAATACACTGACAGAAAAAAGTCCGAGCGGTCTAAGGCGCTGCAGTCATGGACTGTGCGGCTGGTCCCGGCGAAGGTTCGAGTCCTCCCTTGGGCACGGCTGTGTGTGTGTGTGTGCGTGTGTGTTTATCCTTAGAATAATTTAGGTTAAGTAGTGTGTAAGCTTAGGGACTGATGACCTTAGCAGTTAAGTCCCATAAGATTCCACACACATTTGAACATTTTTTTTTTTTTTTTTTTTTTTTTTTAAGTCGTAGCACCAGGATGGAGTTGTGCGACATAAACGAAAGTTGGTAGGCGTGTATCTATACCTGAAAGATGATATCTAGTTCAGTTTCGCACCAGTCGCACAAGAGTGGCGCTAGTAGCATCAATAGGAGGATGCAAATTCCATTTAATTTAAATTGAAGCTATAAATATTATGAGAGTGAGCTACCTTTGAGATTGGACTTGATGAACTGATATTAGGCAATAATATCTTTAAGTCGACAAAGACGCCAATAAAAATCACCTCACTGAATTTGAAGAGGTCGTGTAACAGGGCTTCAAGAAACTGGATGTGCCTTCCATTATATTGCAGAAAGACTTGGCAGGGATGTAGCCACCGTAGATGATTGCTGGCGTTGGTGGTCTCGAGAAAGTACGATCGCAGGGAGACCGGGCTCCAGACAGCCACGTGGCACTACTGAAAGAGAAGACTATAGCATTCGGCCTTTGGCTCTGGCGCATCGTACTGCACCTGCACCAGCAATCTGAACAGCATTTGCCATCACAGTGTCACGACTAATTGTTGAAAATCGGTTACTTCGAGGACAGATCTGAGCCCGCAGCCCTGTAGCGTGCATTCCACTGGCCTCAAACCACCGCCATTTGCGACTTCAGTGATATCAAGCGAGAGCTCATTGGAGGGCATGTTGGAGGTCTGTTCCATTTTCTGATGACACCTGGTTCCGTCTCGGTGCCAGTCACACCCTAACTTCAAATTTGTACGTCAGTCTGGTGATTCGACCTGTTGTGGTGCCATTCATGAGTAACATTTCAGGGGGTGTTTACCAACTGGATAGCGCTCACTTACACACCGCTGTTGTAAAAAAAAAATGGTTCAAATGGCTCTGAGCACTATGGGGCTTAACAGCTATGGTCATCAGTCCCCTAGAACTTAGAACTACTTAAACCTAACTAACCTAAGGACATCACACAACACCCAGTCATCACGAGGCAGAGAAAATCCCTGACCCCGCTGGGAATCGAACCCGGGAACCCGGGCGTGAGAAGCGAGAACGCTACAGCTGGCGTGAGAAGCGAGAACGCTACAGCTGTTGTAACCCAACGTGCTCTACGGAGTGTCGACATGTCGCCTTAGCCTTTTCCATCACCAGACCTGTCTCCATTCGAGCACGTATGGGACATCATCGGATGACAACTCTAGCCTTATCCACAAACAGCATCAACCATTCGTGTACTGACCGACCAGGAGTGACAGGCACGGTGCTACATTACACAAATTGACATCTGGCACGTGTATAACACGATGCATATACATTTGCATGCTTGGATCGAACACTCTGGTGGTTAAACCGATTAGTAATGTATCAGGATTTCACATTTTCAGTAGCTTGTCCCGCGCTGACATTAATCTGTCATCTTGCAATGTTAATCACTTCAGTATCTCACCTGGACAAAAGTATCTACATTTATATTTTTTTAGGGTTGCGTTTTTTTCCTTCACTGTATTTCTTGATGAGCCTTCTCAAAAATGTTTCGTCGTTGTCAAGGTTTTCTGTCAGTTCTTTACAAACGCTAAATCTATCTTCTTCCCACTTTTCGCTCGTAAAACGACGACGTCACCTGCAAGTTCTATCACAGACGACGATTAGTGTGTGCCATATGCTTGATTTTTTAAATGTGAACGCTACCAGTTGAAATCGAAGGACTTTCTAGTTCATCGTCAAGCGATCTATTTCCATTATTTATTCGGGAGAAATAATCATAGTACGACCTTGAACTTGATCTGCGTAAGCGTGCTTGGAAAGTTCAGACGGTACTATATACTTTTTCCTACTTATAAACTAAAATCGCACGTTCCACTGTTACTAATGTAAAATATCTGCACAATTACAGATAGTAATTTTTTTTATGTCTTACGCTCAAATAACAATATATCGGAAACGAAACATTACCCATGGGAAACTAGTAGGACTTTGCTGTGCCACTTTATTAAAAAAAAGTACATAAACAGCACGTTCATTTACATTTTGAATAAATCGCGCATGTGCACCTTCGTCTACTACCATTAAAGAACAATATGCCGTTCCAACAACCACTGTTACCTCATATTCACAACAACGAACCTAATCCATGGCTCATTAGCGTAGGGACTGATATTCAACTCTAATTTTAACTTAGACAATATCAGTGGATTCTTAAAAGACCATCACTTGTTGACTGAATAGCTGACACGTGTGACTTTACAACACTCGTATCGACATCACATTTTCCTCGTTTATCACCTCAGTGACTCGTGGATGCATGTAATATTTATTATGTCGCCGTCCTAATTGAGTAATTAATCAGGTCGCACCTGATGAAGGTCTCGAGCTACGTGACCGAAATATCGTGCAAGTACGACGCTGATATCCGGCAGAACACCCGACAACCCAAGATGTCATTAGATCGCCGGGAAAGCCTGAAGAGTTACACAATGAAACAAATTAATTAAGACTGAGTTTTAATTATACGATTAATCTATGAATTAAAGTTTTTCATCGAAAACTGTCGTGGTTACCCCACTCGTACCTTTTTATATATGTAATGACGATTTTTACATAAACCCCTTGCTGTCAGCGCTTTACCTTTTGATGAAATAGGCACGTCTTATCCCTATAGTATTTCTTCTCTCAGTATGTTCATACGTATAAGATCCATTTGAAACTAATATAGCTTTTACAGAGTTTTTTCTGATATATCTTGCATCCGAAGTGACGGTAGGGATGTTTGAATATCTATTTGAACAAATCCACACAATCGACCAGGTTTCCATACATACATAAGTACATACACACACACTCACACACACACACACACACACACACACACACACACACACACGCACACTTCTTTACGCTTGGAGATACATTCGCCTCTCTCTCTCTCTCTCTCTCTCTCTCCCTCTCTCTCTCTCTCTCTCTCTCTCTCTCTCTCTCTGTGTGTGTGTGTGTGTCTGTGTGTGTGTATGTGTGTGTGTGTGTGTGTGTGTGTGTGTGTGTGTGTGTGCGCGTGTGTGTGTCGTTTGATACTCATGAATCGCCAGGTGACGAAGAGTTATAATGCCGCGCTTATCCGTCAGAGAACACGGACCCCGGATCAGCTTGCTATCCCTCGTCAAAGTGAGAGCCCCACTGTGCCCATACAGGTCGCCAAAGCAGAGCACCGAAAGCAACGCACACAAGCGACGAGATCCCTGAAAATCCTCGGATGCCCCACGGGTCCACCAGGATGGGAAGTTACGCCAGGACCGGGATTTCAGAGACTCTGAAAGAAATTCAATACCTACACAGAACGAGAAAATACGGTACCAATTTTCAGCAAAGGGCTAGAAAGTACGCATCCTTTTACAAATTACGAGCAGCAAATTTAGCAAGAAATTTTTTATTCGGAATTAGTCTGTCAGTAGGGATCATAGTTACATATCCATTACCACCCTCCTGCAGAACTGTGAACTGCTACGTTTCTTAAATAGTTGTTGATTTTAATTTCCTGTAGCGATGACAAAAGTTGCTTTTGTGTTGAAGACGATAAGTGTGAACATTAAAACGCAGCTCTGGGGAATAGTCGCGTGTCCACTAGCGTTTCAGGCGTCTCCGCCATTTGTTTAAGTTTACACTCGCTGGAGCCGACACACTCGCCCAGGAAGGAAATGCAAATTCTTACCGCCGCAGAGGGTTAGCTACGCTCAGGCTATTTTGAGGTCCGCCCGCCGTAATGAATATTTACGCACGTACGCCGGCGTTCTCCGCTAATGCCTGCGGCGCGGACCGTCTTCGCTGAACACAAATTTAATAACGCTTTCGTAAGGCAGATTTCCGGCTGCGCGCGCATTATTGCTTTAGGCAGTGCTGTCAGTGTGTATATTGCAAAACGGAAATTTTCGCTCGTACAGAGTAAAAACAGCTGCTCTTATCAGTATATAAAGTAACTCTGCAACACTGGTCAACCAGACGCTATACTGTTTCTATAGTTTTTGGAACTGTGGAGTGAATTTTGTTTAAAGTTTTCGCCTTTAGTCATGGAAACTGCTCCCGAACGAGGCATACTGCATGTAGAGCACTATTAAGCAAACATGAAGGAAGTTTATTAATTGATAAACAGTATTACTTATCTTAGAATTCAGAACACGCTACAGAGAAGATTAAAACTCTTCTCAGCGTGGTACTGTTTTTCAGTTTTCTTCCAGTAGTCGGTTATCGTAAATGGTGCCCTGTTTAGGTGTATTATCTCAAACATCTTTTCGTCCGTTGATCATATCACTGACGTTTTTAAAGATATCGAGTATTGGCAGGGGGCACGTAAACAGTAATAAATATATTTCCGTTGTTGTTGTTGTGGTCTTCAGTCCTCAGACTGGTTTGATGCAGCTCTCCATGCTACTCTATCCTGTGCAAACTCCTTCATCTCCCAGTACCTACTGCAACCTACATCCTTCTGAATCTGCTTTGTGTATTCATCTCTTGGTCTCCCTCTACGATTTTTACCCTCCACGGTGCCCTCCAATGCTAAATTTGTGATCCCTTGATGCCTCAACACATGTCCTACCAACCGATCCCTTCTTCTGGTCAAGTTGTGCCACAAACTCCTCTTCTCCCCAATTCTATTCAATACATCCTAATTAGTTATGTCATCTACCCATCTAATCTTCAGCATTCTTCTGTAGCACCACATTTCGAAAGCTTCTATTCTCTTCTTGTCCAAACTAGTTATCGTCCATGTTTCACTTCCATACATGGCTACACTCCATACAAATACTTTCAGAAACGACTTCCTGACGCTTAAATCTATACTCGGTGTTAACAAATTTCTCTTCTTCAGAAACGCTTTCCTTCCCATTGCCAGTCTGCATTTTATATCCTCTCTACTTCGACCATCATCAGTTATTTTGCTCCCTAAATAGCAAAACTCCTTTACTACTTTAAGTGTCTCATTTCCTAATCTAATTCCCTTTCCGTAACCTTCGTTATTACGATGTTACCACTATTACTCAACGTGAAAACAAAATTATCATCAATGTGGCAATAGATATTTTAGAGAAAAAGAGATAACTTGGAAATGGCGTACAATATGTCGCTGTGAACGAAAGTGACATTATCAGTAATGGTAACTATAATTAAATTATTATCTAACGAAAATGTGGAGAATAATGAAGAAACAGTGAGTACAAAAAAAGTCACGTGTATTAAATAATATAAATGTAAGAAAAGCGGCATTAGCACAGCAACACCATATCCACGGACATCTCTTGTTTGAAAAGATAAGTGATTAGTGGTCATTCCACAGGAACGTGTCTGCCATACGGAACAGTTTAGTGTAAATGTGTTTCTGAGGAGAGACTAGAGATAAATAAATGCAGGATACAGGTACGTAAATAATACGTCTATGGGGTCTCTGGGACACAGTTCACGTGTCTGCCACATGTTGGTGCTGCAGTCGCATAATATCATCAAACGACGCCCCCTCCCACTCCATCGTCCCCTCCCTACTCCTCCGCCTCATCTGCCTCCTACCCCACTCCTCCACCTCATCCTCCTGCTGCCAATTATAGCGCAGTATTAAAATGAAACCATCAATCAAAATAGAAGATGATGACACTAACCCAGCAGTGATAGAAATGACAACAAAAACACAAGCCACAACGCCCCTTACCCCACCCCCACCTTCTCTGGAGCCAATCACAGCACAATATTAAAATGATGTGTAAAAAAGACACATTCAAATATATTATCGAACCTTCACAGGCACCAACATCAAAGATATTCATGTAAAATATTTGCCTCTGAATTCCATGGACACACAGTCCGACCCCCGTAGCTGAGTGGTCAGCGTGACAGAATGTCAATCCTAAGGGCCCGGGTTCGATTCCCGATTGGGTAGGAGATTTTCTTCGCTCAGGGACTGGGTGTTGTGTTGTCCTAATCATCATCATTTTATCCCCATCGACGCGCAAGTCGCCGAAGTGGCGTCAAGTCGAAAGACGCACCCGGTGAACGGTCTACCCGAGGGGAGCCCCTAGTCACACGACATTTTGTGGACACACAAGAACACTGAAAATATTACCAAATATATTTTCATTAATGACTACAAAAACTCAATTAAGGACTAGCTCGCCAGATGCATCTGTGAATTTCATTCGGTGGTCTATACCATTTGCTATCGAGTACTAGAATAAGTATAAGACATTCTCTCCATAAATAGTTAAAAACCATCATTGGCTTCTACAATGAAATTGACGAATTAGTAACATGCATTTGTGAAACATGATCTGTCAAACCTGAAATAAAATCAACTGCTGATTTGTACTCGTCTTCGCCAATAGATGGTTGCACTAGTAATCATTCAGATTTCGATTGTTGTGCCATAGTGGAAGACACAACAGAGGCTACAGTTAATTATGTACCACACTGTGGTACCTGTTGGGAGTTACCATATACCTTACAAGTTTGAAGTGACCGCAAAAGTGCGTCAGTTAAGTCAGTAAAGTGTCTAAAACATAAATGTGAACTCTAAAATTTGTTGCATCCATGCTCAAACATATATGACTTAAGAAAAATAACGCACATTTGAAGGGTATGGGTAAAGATAATGGAAACAGTCAAATCTAAATTTTTCCAACCAAGTTCAGTAAGACAATAGTAACCTTCATCTAAGCTAGGTGGTGTAACGAGGTCATCTTATTGATGACAGATGGTAGCACGATGTTCATTTGTTTCTGTGGGAACTCACATACGCTGGTCAGAAACAATGGTAACCTACAAATTCAAAATGAAGGCAGCAGCAGATTGCAGTAAAGGAAGTTGTGATATTTTTGGAATTTCAAGTAAATTATGTAGTGATTCCAGTGATTTTGACTGTTTTGATGATGACGTTAATGATCCAGATTTCAATTTAAACGAGGAGCTGGAAGATTCTACTTATATTAATTCTACTGCAAGTCAAAGAAGTTTTGTTTCACACATCATGTTGTTATTAGCTGGTAACCATTATCTTTGTGCTAGATAGTCAGGCTACGTGTTTTATTTCTATATTCAAATTTTTTTACAAAGTATTGATACGAGGGTAGTCAACACGTCTTTTAATGCAACTACATTGTCCTCTGTAAATCATAGGATGTTTACAAAAAGAAATATTCTCGTATTTGTGGGTTACCCTCTATTCATCTTATCGTTGATGACGGTACTATTTTATTGGTTAACAGCACTTTTTTAATATTACACTATCCATAAAAAATATTTTTTAATAGAATGAAGAGGAGTGCAACAGAACTGACCCTGGGAACGATGATGTCACAATGAAAACATCGAGAAAAAGAAAAAAAACTACTGAACAAACAACAAAAGAAGAAACTTGCAAGGAATAGTGGATTTGAATATACTATAAAATAAGATACAGTGATCCAGCCGAGAAGTTTAGTTGGAGCTTCCTGTAAATGTTATAATAAGTGTTATGAACGGATTGAGGAGAAACTTATACAGAGTCATTCTGGAACATTGTGGACTTCAGTAGACAAAATGCTCGTTTGCTAGGTTCCAGGCGGCGAGAACCCATAAAAACAAGATATACAGGCAATCAAATTAGCAGCTGTAACAATACTACACGATGCAGTGCTATAAAAGATGGCACAAGCACTGATGACTGCAAAGCTTCATTTTTAAGCATCGCCGCGCGGGATTAGCCGAGTGGTCTTAGGCGCGGCAGTCATGGACTGTGAGGCTGGTCCCAGAGGAGGTTCGAATCCTCCCCCGGGCATGGGCGTGTGTGTGTTTGTCCTTAGGATAGTTTAGGTTAAGCAGTGTGTAAGCTTAGGGACTGATGGCCTTAGCAGTTAAGTCCGATAAGATTTCACACACATTTTAACATTTATTTTTAAGCGTCCATGGTTTGCAGCACAACAGAGGTAGAGAAGAAAACATAAAATCCAAAATGCGAACAGGGGCTACTACTCCACCAGAAGATAGAAGAGGCAAATACAAATAGACTACATGCCTACTCAGAGGAAGACATACAATTAGTCAAAAAACATATAGAAGGTATTCCAAAACACAAAAGTCACTACAGTAGAAAAGACAATGGTGAAAAATTTTGTGTGTCGATGGAATATTCCATACAAAGTTGCTACAGCCATTATAAAGATGAATACTGTCCTGATATCAAAGCGAAGCCTGTGCCGTCTGATAAGTATCATCGTATTTTCATTCAAGATTTCAATATTTCATTCAAACTGCCAGAATCAAATACTTGCACAACATACGATAGAAATGAAATTCAACTGACAGAAGCAAAAAAAGACCTGGAAAAATTAAGAGCAATAAATTTACAGAAGGAGCTACATCTCAGAAATGCCCAGGCAGGTCAAGATAATGTGAAAGTGCAAACACAGAAGGCACTTTTCTATAAAAACATTTATGTAATAACTTCCGAGCTACAACAGATATTGCCCACTCCTAAACAGGTCCAATGTTCTATATGAGGAAACTGTGGAATATAACTTCAGCATTCATCCCAGTAATTCGCCACCAGGTCATTTCTTTCTTTGGGATGAAACGGTAGCACAAGGGGTACAGAGGATATAGGCAGCTGCTTACTGAAGTATTTTGAAGATCATAATATACGAGGGAATAAGCTGATTGCAATTTCAGACAACTGCTCTGGACCAAAAAAAACTGGAACATTGTGTTTGTCTGGATGCTGCTTACAGCAAAAGGAAGATTTTCCACCACTGACCACCACTTCCCACTTCCTGGACATGCCATGTTACCAAGCGATCGATGTCATGCTGTTGTGGAGCAGTATGTTCGCCGACCTGTGCATTTTGAATATGCCCTCAAGACTGGGTGGACAAGAAGAATTGTGGCCAAAAGCGACCATTTTGCGTCCATGTTATGTCATCAGAAAATTTTGTATGCATGAGTGACATGAGATCTACATTTAGTCAAAAGAATATCTCAGTAGAAGGGCACGAGGTATTATTGCGAAACGCTGTGCGACTCGTTCTCGATGCAGATGACCCAGGAATCTCGTTCGTATCAAATACATTTCATGGGGAAGACTGGCATAAAGTTATTTTACACAAATGAGGCCGCCCTACAACCTTAGAAATATTCCAGGTCAGTTGACTCGAAGAAGAAGCAAAACCTCATATCTGCACTGAGCTGGATTCAACCTATTTATCACAAATTCTAAAAAGCAATAACAACCAAGAAAACATCTACAAATGAGGATGAGTATGTAGGTGCATCTGCAGACGAAATGTGAGAATTTTTAGTTGTCCTGTGTTTGTAGCAGGAAAACAATAGTATGCCACATAATACGTTCGCCACTGCCAGGAAACGATATGGTTTTGGACATTATTAACTCAAAGTTTGTATATTTTCCATTGATTTGTGTGCTGAAGATGTTGTACAGTGACTACCAGTTGCATAAATAATAAAATGAACGAAATGTTTTTCTAAACTTTTCCGATGGAATATCTCCATTCACAGATAAAATGGGTTACCGTTGTGTTTTCCCACACCCTTCATTTGACGCTTAAAGATAGGCCTAAAAGACCAATACGAACGTTTTAAAGGTAAACAGACTGGGCAAACACACAACATGCAGGCATTCTGAAGGTAATTAAGATATTTCCCCAACAATTTACGGGTGGATGAAGATAAACTATCACCAGAAAACTATATAATTAATGATCCATATTGGCAGTTATTATACATGATTGGACATAGTCGGATGTAAATGGAAACAAACTGCTGCAACCGGAACTATTGCTGTCTAAAATGTTTACCAGTCGTAATTAAGACTCTATAAATCATATGCAGACTATATTTTTTGTAATCAGCCACTAAACAACAGAATAATGAAATAATATTATGCGAGGTAAAATATCACACTCACACAAATAACATATACAGACATGAATTTTGGAAGGAATGAAGATGTTTCTACCACTTTAACAGCAAAACTACTTTAGGCAGTAAGAAATCACTTGAAGTGTAGATTAACTGCTTTGCTTACACGCATACACACATAAAAATACGACGAAAGACGTTGACTGAGGTCAGACATGTAACATCTACAAAGATGAGGACAGGAAGGATATGTCGCGAATAGATTCTGAGCTAAATTTTTTTATCATTTATTAAGCACAAAAATATGCAAGCACGTGCAGGTTTCTAAACATAAGGTGTAAGTAAATTACAGGCACCTACGAAAATCTGAGCAAAATAAGGTTGTATTCCTGTAATACGTAAGATTTCGCACACTTTGGAATGCAATAGTCCTTCTTCAGTATTTACACATCCATATTGTCTGTAAATCTGATTAAAATATATTTTGCTTACGTGCTTTTATGCTATGCAAGAGTTATTAAAGATTTCTACGAAAACATGAGAAAAGTAAATATTTTTAAAGTATGTACGATTTTGCTAACTGCACAATAAATCTTCCAGTTAAATATTTTCCAGTCTAAATTGTCTACATTACTTACTAACATTCACACAGATTGGTTGTTGGCACTACTGATAAAAACCATTACGCTAAGAATCACTCATTAACAATGAAAGTTTGATTGATGTACTACAGATTCTCTGTGAATCCTCAAATTAAATATTTTCACTTCTAAATTGTCAGTCTTATTAAAATACACGCATCTCACCTACTGGCATTAATGAAAGTAATTATACTTTAGTTGAGCTCCGTAGTTCAATCTTTGCACCAAACTTTAAATTAATCTAAGTATATTAAATTAAGTAACAGAAACATGCTCATGAGCACAAATACTGGCCTACGTTACAGGTTAAAATGCACCAAAAATTACCAGTATTACTCTCACATCCAACACTAGACTCTACAACCAAAAGTTCAATAGTCCTGTGACATTCAAATTGAACACTGCTGCTGGCCGGGGAGGCTGAGCGGTTCCAGGCCGTACAGTCTGGAACCGCGCGACCGCTACGGTCGCAGGTTCGAATCCTGCCTCGGGCATGGATGTGTGTGATGTCCTGAGGTTAGTTAGGTTTAAGTAGTTCTAAGTTCTAGGGGACTGATGACCTCAGAAGTTAAGTCCCATAGTGCTCAGAGCCATTCGAAGCATTTAAACACTGCTGCAGACAAATTGTGTGTACAAATTATTAAAATACACGCAGCTAACTTACTGACAACATTATATGAATCTACAACAGCACTGCAGATATGTCTCACAGCCTAAAGAATGCTGAGAAATAGCAAAGTAAACAGTGACATCACAAAACCATTTAGAATTGCATTTATCACACAATATGATCAGAATGCCTACCACCAGCACAGTAAAAATATGTTGTCGTTTTTCTGGTGCTGCACAGTGGAAACTTGAGGGAAAATGAATTCCCTCTGCAATAAATGTTATAATGTTCTTGACTCGTTAAAATGGCATTACAATGAGAGAGATTTGATTTTCTGTCGTGTATAAATCAGAGAGAGTGTGATGAGGCAGATGTAGAAACAATGTGTGTATTTTTTTGGTGTTGTGTGCACTTGTATTCTGTGCGAACTTACTCCCCAAAAATCTGTCAACTTGACCTGAATATGTAGCAACTTACCTCCCTAAAATATCGCAACTGCTTCAACAACAATTTATCAACTTACCTCTAAAATTTATCTATGTGACCTGCCAATAATGCCATACAAAGCTCTATTTACCTCGAAAGAGAGGAAAAAAAGTGAAATGAAATTTTACACTTTGAGTGATTCTTCCTTTTTTTTCTTTTTTGCCTTTGTCCCACATAAGCGCAGGGTCGGTATGGTTATTTACAGACTTCGCATGATTAGTAACCAGATGCCCTCCTGTAGCGAACCTCTTAGTCCACGGTACGAACCGTGTTCGTCTAGTTTTATTCATGTGAAAATGAGCGGAAGTTTTATAAATGTCTACAACTCGTGTAATTGAGGAAGAACTTGGCTATCATCCCGGTTTTCACCTAGTGGGATGTGGGAAACCGCCTAAAAATCACATCCAGGCTGTTCAGCGCAGCAACCCTCGTCGTCATCCGCCGGGTAGATTCGATTCGGGGCTGGCGCTCCTCCCCATCCCGGAAGCGGCGCTATAACACACTCGGCTCTCCGAAAACGTTCAGAGGTTAAATGGTATAATTTCAACTATAACAAAACTGAATTTCATGAATAGCGAAATGGGCAGTAAGAGCACGCTCCTGGTGCGTTATCTGTAAGATGTTGCACTCCGTGAAACATGAATTCGTGTACTTCTTTTTGGATAGGAAAATATACTATCCTCCATAGCGGTGCTTGGACCACAATTGTTCTAACTTGCCCTCGATATCCCAGACA
Source organism: Schistocerca piceifrons (assembly GCF_021461385.2). Lineage (NCBI taxonomy): Eukaryota > Metazoa > Arthropoda > Insecta > Orthoptera > Acrididae > Schistocerca > Schistocerca piceifrons. Next base: position 149,366,097 of record NC_060144.1, on the reverse strand, counting down.
ATGACAGACGGACGGAGCTGACGCTCGAGCTTGTCGCGCACCAGGTTCATTGAGGACAGGTCTGCGGATCTTGCTGCCAAGCAAGTACTTCCTCATGACGCAGGAATTTCATAGAGATCCATGCTATTCGAGGACGAGTGTTGTTCCTTAGAGAAACCATACCAGGGTAGTATCATGTGATAGTTAACATGTGACGACGCTGGATGGATGTACGCAAAGCTGTGCTGTCACAGTTTCCTGATGCAGTATCCATCATCAGTTTTACAATCGAACTTTCACAATCCACCATTTCTTTACAAAAATCTTGCGCAATTTGAATATTGTGGCCATAATTACTGTTTCTGATCACAAAAATGATTCCGTAAGATAAGGCAGAGAATGCGTACCAAGAGTATGCTATGTAGCACTTGTGATTACGCACTGATGACAGGGCATAAACCAACTAGTGACTATAGGTGACTTGTAAAACGAGAACATTTATCGTGCTTAGCGGACAAAAGATTTATACCAGAGTGCCAACGGAAACTGGAGGTTCACGGGTCAGTCCTGGAGAGCGTGACGTCAGCAAGAGCAGCCGCAGTCCAGATGGGAGCCGCCAGTGGTAGAGATGTGGCAGCCGCAGCCGAACGGACGCCCTCTGGCTGCTGAGTCACGCAGTCCTCAACAGGCGAGGTGCTGCTCTATCTGCAATCGCTGCTTCAGCTGCCGAGTCGTCGAGGGCATGGGCGACTTCGCACAAGAATTCGAAACTCTCTCCACGAAGAATCTCTCCTAACTGAGAGCGGTGATCTGTTTTTTTTTTATTCTCGAATCAGAAACATACAAATTTACAGTAGCTATACACATCAATAAATATGTACATATATACACACAAATTGTATTTATACAGGGTGTTTCAAAAATGACAGGTATATTTGAAACGGCAATAAAAACTAAACGAGCAGAAATACACCGTTTGTTGCAATATGTTTGGGACAACAGTACATTCTCAGGCAGACAAACTTTCGAAATTACAGTAGTTACAATTTTCAACAACAGATGGCGCTGCGGTCTGGGAAACTCTATAGTACGATATTTTCCACATATCCACCATGCGTAGCAATAATATGGCGTAGTCTATTAATGAAATTACCCGAAACCTTTGACAACGTGTCTGGCGGAATGGCTTCACATGCAGATGAGATGTACTGCTTCAGCTGTTCAATTGTTTCTGGATTCTGGCGGTACACCTGGTCTTTCAAGTGTCCCCACAGAAAGAAGTCACAGGGGTTCATGTCTGGCGAATAGGGAGGCCAATCCACGCCGCCTCCTGTATGTTTCGGATAGCCCAAAGCAATCACACGATCATCGAAATATTCATTCAGGAAATTAAAGACGTCGGCCGTGCGATGTGGCCGGGCACCATCTTGCATAAACCACGAGGTGTTCGCAGTGTCGTCTAAGGCAGTTTGTACCGCCACAAATTCACGAAGAATGTCCAGATAGCGTGATGCAGTAATCGTTTCGGATCTGAAAAATGGGCCAATGATTCCTTTGGAAAAAATGGCGGCCCAGACCAATACTTTTTGAGGATGCAGGGACGATGGGACTGCTACATGGATCTCTTCGGTTCCCCATATGCGCCAGTTCTGTTTATTGACGAAGCCATCCAGGTAAAAATAAGCTTCGTCAGTGAACCAAATGCTGCCCACATGCATATCGCCGTCATCAATCCTGTGCACTATATCGTTAGCGAATGTCTCTCGTGCAGCAATGCTAGCGGCGCTGAGGGGTCGCCGCGTTTGAATTTTGTATGGATAGAGGTGTAAACTCTGGCTCTTGAGACGATACGTGGACGTTGGCGTCATTTGGACCGCAGCTGCAACACGGCGAACGGAAATCCGAGGCCGCCGTTGGATCACCTGCTGCACTAGCTGCGCGTTGCCCTCTGTGGTTGCCGTACGCGGTCGCCCTACCTTTCCAGCACGTTCATCCGTCACGTTCCCAGTCCGTTGAAATTTTTCAAACAGATCCTTTATTGTATCGCTTTTCGGTCCTTTGGTTACATTAAACCTCCGTTGAAAACTTCGTCTTGTTGCAACAAAACTGTGTTCTAGGTGGTGGAATTCCAACACCAGAAAAATCCTCTGTTCTAAGGAATAAACCATGTTGTCTACAGCACACTTGCACGTTGTGAACAGCACACGCTTACAGCAGAAAGACGACGTACAGAATGGCGCACCCACAGACTGCGTTGTCTTCTATATCTTTCACATCACTTGCAGCGCCATCTGTTGTTGAAAATTGTAACTACTGTAATTTCGAAAGTTTGTCCGCCTGAAAATGTACTGTTGTCCCAAGCATATTGCAACAAACGGTGTATTTCTATCGCTGCTCGTTTAGTTTTTATTGCCGTTTCAAATATACCGGTCATTTTTGAAACACCCTGTATTACATGTGCCCAGTACTTTGTAACCTCCAAGGCGCTTGGAGTGGGTTGCAGGAGATCAATCTTCGTGCAGGATGTAGGGCACAAAAGGCACTCGAGCATGTGGCTTGTGGTTTGTTCTTGTCCACAATCACAGAACGTATCTTATGAAGCCCCATCTCTTCAGGTTGTCTCTGGATTGTCCAACACCTGATCGTAATCTGTTTAAAGATTTCCACACCAGCCAGCTCTCGTTGTGTCCAGGTGGTAGTTCTTCAGCTTCTGGCGTCTGCAGGTGAGGCGTCGACTTCTTCCATAACTCCAGCCTTGCCTTCTCTGGTAAAATGGTGAGCTTCTCGGATGTTCTCAGGTAGCTCTTTCGCGATCTCAGCCGTTGCTGTGGTGGATTATGTCCATGCACTGTCCTGTTCCACTTTCAGTATCTCCTTGTTGGCAGCTACTGTTCTCCGTATCCATGGTGACGCTATTCCAGCCAGGCAGTAGAGCTTATCAGTTGGGGTAGGTCTTAAGCAACCTGTGATCAACCTGCAGGTTTCGTTGAGAGCAATGTCTACTTGTCTGACATGAGATGACCTGTACCAGGCTGGAGAATCATATTCAGCAGTAGAAAAGCACAGTGCCATTGCAGAACAGCGAATAGTTTGTGGATGTGATCTGTAGAAGTCTCATATAACTGAGAAATACGTAAGAAATGCGTGTGACTAACGTCGAATAACTGCTGTCCACACAATGAAAATTGTCTCATTAAAATCACTTCGGCCGCTCAAGATTCTATCCGTTTACGTTAAGTTTATTGCGATTGTTTTCCTCTTCAAAATGCGTTGGGAACAGCGTCTCGAGACTGTGTAGCCAAAAGTACCAACGCAATGTGTAAATAACATAAAACACTTTGTGTCAGAATCAATCAGCTGGGAGAGCCTTATTAGCTCGAACGGGACAAATGGTCACTATTTCCGATTTAGATGCAATGTACAAACATTAGGAATGTGCTCGCTAGGTTACTTATATCTTCATATTACGTTCCAACAAGATCCTAATGCGTAAAGTTTGTCAATATAGATCCGATTTGTTCGTCTGTCGGTAAGAGTAGCTATAGTGAGAATTGTAGCCTTCTGTATTACCAGAAAAGCAAATGTTAAAAAGGATAATTTCTCGGAAAATAAATGCTATGTAAATAATTCTTCTAGGACTCCAAAAAATTAGACCATATAGTACAGCATCACTAAGTAATATGAGAACTTTTTTTTAACTTAATACATTATCTGTTCGTTCTTCAGTCCATATAAATACTGAGATAATAGCCTTTAAAGGGGATGATGGTGTTGTGGTCTTCAGTAAGCAGAGGGGTATGATGCAGCTCTCCATACTGCTTTATGCTGTGCAAGTCTCTTCGTCTTGGAATAACTACTGCAACCGACGTATTTGTACATTTGAACCTGCTTACTATGTTCAACTCTTGGTCTCGCTTTACGATTTTTATCCCTTACACTTTTCTCTTGTACTAAACTGATGATTCCTTGATGTCTCTGAATGCGTCATATCGAACGATATCGTTTTACCATAAATTTCTTTCGTCCGCAATTCAACCCCTTTAGGACCTATTCATTAGTAACGCATTTAAGCCCCAGAATTCTGCCGTATCACCACATTTCAAAAAGTTCTGTTCTCTGTATCTCTGCACTGCTTATCGTCTATGTTTCACTTGCGTACGCAGCTACACTCCAGACAAGTGTCTTCAGAAAATATTTCGTAACAAATTTTCACTCATGTTCAGAAAGAAACTGAACATCTTTAACAACTAAAGATGGGACGTTAGTATCGCCTGCAAAAATGATTAGCATTTCAGTCATCTCAATTTAGCATGCCTAGTAAGCACAGGGTCCGCCATGGACCCTGATCACTTGCTACATGCTGATGGTATCGACGCGTCAAATCCGTCCTGTGATATAGCTATCCATGCTGTATTCACCTGGTTGCAAAGTTCTTCTATGGTGGTTGGCGTTGGGTCACAGCACTGCACCTGTTTTTCAACATACCCTACACATTTTCGATTGGTCAGAAGTCTGGTGATCTGGTGGGCCAGGGTAAAAAGCTGATATCCTGTCACCAAGAAGGCACGTGTTCCTGCAGCAGCCTTTGGTCGTGCCTTGTGAAAAATGGTGTCTGAGGCGTCTTGCAAAAAGGTTATTGCTAGGGTCGCAGGATGTCATTCACGTAGGTCACGCCAACTGTAATTTGTGGTTGTGCCCAGTAGGACCCCACACCGTAAGGCCAGTATGTCTCTTGTGAGTGTGAATGCAGCCACTGTGATGCCGCTCTCTCTGTCCGCGGCGAATCAAAATCCGGCCATCATTTTCAAAAAAAATAGGAAATGGATACGTCCAAAAACACTATCTCATGCCATTCCTATCCACAGTGACGTCGTTCCATACATCATTGCCTTGTAGCATGTTTCTGCACCTTTGTCAAAGGTAGGCGGAGAAGTGGTCGACTCGCACGGAACCCATCAATAAATGGCGATGGACTGTCAGCCCTCGTAGGGTACGATGTGTTACACTGTTCCACTGTTGCGCCAGAGTCGAAGAGAACTAGTTCTGTCCTGCAATGCCGTTCGGATGAAGTGTCGATCTTCTTAGTCTGGATGGTGTGACCCCGCCCATCTCGTCGTGTTCTATGGCCTTTCGTGAACCATTCTGTACATACCCGTTGCACTACCGAAACAGTTCGTCCCACACGAGCAGCAGTTTCCCGTATGGATGCATCAAATTCTCTCGTGCCAATAATGTGCCCTCTTTAAAACTGACTAATTTGACGGTACTTTTCGCACACAGATCTTCGAGGCATCCTGCACGTCTGCACAAGTCCGAATGATCCATTACCTTCGGTTTATAGCGGCATCGAGAGCCGCAGGCACATTTTACCGGTAGGTAGTGTTGCACCGCGATATCGATGTTGACCATGGAACCGCAGGTCGACATGGTTCAAATGCTAATCATTGCTGCAGAACATACTAATGTACATGTCCTGTGAATATGAACGTCCTATCTCAAGTAGTTCAAAGTGTTCTGTTTTTTTCTGAACATGAGTGTAAATTAGATGTTAACGAACTCATCTTTTTGAGAAACTTGCTATAGCCAGTTAGCATTTTATATCCTCTCTACTTCGACCTCTGCCAGTTATTTTGTGCCCAAACAGCAAAACTCATCTAGTATCTTAAGCGTCTAATTTCCCAATCTGATTCCCTCAGCGTCATCTGATTTAATTCGACTAAATTCCATTACATTTCTTTTGCTTTTGTTGGTGCTCATCTTATACCCTTATTTCAGGACAATGTCTATTCCGCTAAACTATTCTTCCAAGTGCATTGCTGTCTATAAGCACAGTGTCACCTTCAAACCTCAAAGTCTTATATCCTCTCCCTCAACTTACATTCCTTATCCAAATTTGTCTTTTTCTTTAGAACATGCTCAACTTACAGGCTGAATAACAACGGGGATAGGCTACAAACCTGTCTCACTACCTTTTAAATCACTGCTTCGCTTTCATGCCGTTCGACTCTTACAACAGCTGTCTGTTTTCGGGAGAAGTTGTAAATAACCTTTTTTTCTCCATATTTTGTTTCTGCTGTCCTCAGGATTTTAAAGTGTGTATTCCAAAAAGCTGTGATTACTGATTTCTCTAAGCGTACAAATGGTATATTGGTAATTTTGCGTTTATATAACGTATCTCCTAACATAAGTTGAACAGTTAGTATTGCCTCGTGTGTTCCTACATTTCTCCGACATCCAAACTTACCTTCCACGAGGTCGGCTGCTACCAGTTTCTCCAGTGTTCTGCAAATAATTCATGTCATTATTCTGTAGCCATAACGTATTAAACCGATAACTTGTCCGCACCTCCTTGCTTCGGAACTGGAGTCAGTACAGTCCTCTTCAGGACTGACAGAATTTCGCCGGTGCCGTTTGTGCAGCAGGTGGTTAAATGGAATACAATGCTTAAATAGTCGGGATGCCTACTGGTTTGCCTTAAATTTCATTTAAAAGAATTAGCATTCTTATGTGACATATGAGACAAACCAAAAGGGCAGCCTAATAACATAGGCATTTTGCATATCTCACACCATTTTCAAGCTCATTTGAATAAATAGAGGACCTAGAAGGTGCTCCTGTTATGTTCAGCAAATGGTCTTTGGAAAGAAAGGAAACAAGAGTTTCGAATGAAAGACTTTTACAGACATTCAAGGTAATCATCATTAGTTACAACACACTTCTAACAGCGATTGTAAAGTTGTTGGAATTGGCAGCAAACGCTTCTTCTGTAATCACTCATGAATTTCCGATCGAGAGAGGTGGGGAAGAAGATAGGCGTCGTTTGCTCTCCAGACCATCGACTGTAATAACGCGGATAACCAACAACGCGTGACCACAGTGCATAGAGAGACGGCACAAGAAGCGTTTACTGATAGTTTCCAACAGCTTTACAATCGGTGTCAGAAATGTGTTGTAGCTAATGGTGATTACTTTGCGGGCCAGTAAGGGTATTTTGTTTGTAGCTCTCGTTTCCTTTATTTTCTAAAGCCATTCATTGCACTTTTCACTCGCATCTTTCATTTAAGAGCTGCCAACTCGACTCGAAAGAGAAGAGGAAGCAAATTAAGATGAGATGGGAGATATATTGTTGGAAGAATATGACAGACCACTTAAAGACTCAAGTGGAAAATGGCCTCTGGAGCGTACAACGTTCCCTCATAATTAATGAGACATGTGGGAGGGCCAACCAAGACAAAACCATTTCACGAACTATGCAAGATATCTGAGACAAGCGAAATACCCTCAGACTTTATGAACAATTTTATAAGTTCAGTTCCAAAGAAGACATTAGCTGGCAGTTGCGAACTGTACTGAACTATCATGATTGCAATATACCGACGAATTATGTACAGAAAAAAGAAGGAAAAGCTGAAAGCCAGCTCCGGTTAGGTTCTGTGTGGGTTCTGGAGAAATGTATAAACACTTGAGACGGTATTGACCTTATGACTCATATTTGACAAACGAAATAAGACTGATCTATGTATAGTATTGCTAGATTTACAATAAACTTGTGACAACGGTGACTAGAATATACTCTTTAAAATTTTGAAGGTGCCAGGAATAAAATTAAGAGAGCCAAACTTTATCTACAGGGTCGAGTAACATGAAAAGAAAGCGATAGTTTAGAAGAGAGTGAGACAGTGTTGCAACCTATTCCTAACATTATGCAATGTATGTATCGAGGAAACATAAGAGGAAAACAAAGAATAAGGATATAAAGGAAAGGAAAGTACAGGAAGAATTATTTAAAATATTGAGGTATGCCGACGTCACTGTAATTATGTCAAAGACGCCAGTGAACGTGGGATAGTTGTTGAACGGAAAGGTTAGTGTCTTGAAAAAAGGTTATAAGCAGCCCATGAACAAAGCAAGATACACTATGTGATCAAAAGTATCCGAACACCCCTACAAACATACGTTTTTCATAGGTGCACTGTGCTGTCACACACTGCCAGGTACTCCATATCAGCGACCTCAGTGGTCATTAGACTTCGTGAGAGAGCAGAATGGGACGCTCCACGGACTTCGAACGTGGACAGGCGATTGGGTGTCACTTGTGTCATACGTTTGTACGCGAAATTTCCACACTCCTCAACATCCCTAGGTCCACTGTCTCTGATATGATAGTGAAGTGGAAAAGTGAAGGGACACGTACAGCACAAAAGCGCACAGGCCGACCTCGTCTGTTGACTAACAGAGACCGCCGGCAGTTGCAGAGGGTCGTAGTATGTAATAGGCAGACATCTATCCAGACCATCACACAGGAATTCTAAAATGCGTCAGAATCCACTGCAAGTACTATGAGAGTTACGCAGGAGGTGAGAAAACTTGGATTTCGTGGTCTGGCGGCTGCTCATAAGCCACACATCACGGAGATAAATGCCAAACGACGCCTTGCTTGGTGTAAGGAGCTTAAACATTGTGCGATTGAACAGTGGAGAAACGTTGTGTGGAGTGATGAATCACGGTTCACAATGTGGCGATCCGATGGTAGGGTGTGGGTATGTCGAATGCCCTGTGAACGTCATCTGTCAGCGTGTGTAATGCTAACAGTAAAATATTGAGGCGGTGGTGTTATGGTGTGCTCGTGTTTATCACGTAGGGGGCTTGCACCCCTTGTTATCTTACGTGGAACTATAACAGGACAGGCCTACATTGATGTTTTAAGCGATTTTTTGCTTCCCACTTTTGAAGAGCAATTCGGGGATGGCGATTGCATCTTTCAACGCGCTCGAGGACCTGTCCATAATGAACAGACTGTGACAGAGTGGTTACACGACAATAGCATCCCTGTAATAGAGTGGCCTGCACCTTTGGGGTGTTTTGGAACTCCGACTTCGTGCCAGGCCTCACCGACAGACATCGAGACTTCTCTCCTCAGTGCATCACTCCGTGGGGAATGGGCTGTTATTCCCCAAGAAACCTCCCAGCACATGATCGAACGTATGCCTGCGAGAATGGAAGCTGCCATCAGGGCAAAGGGCGGGCCAACACCATATTGAATTCCAGCATTACCGATGTAGGGCTGGGGATGTCGAGGGAATTAGATTAGTAAATGCGACAATGAATTTAGTAGATGAGTTTCCTTCTTTTGGCAGCAAATAAACAGAAGATTGCCGAAGTACACGGTGTATAAAACGCAGACTGACAATGCAATGAAGAGCATTTCTTCTGGAAAGAAATTTAATAACATGGAAAACAAATTTAAATATTATTTCTTCCCTGAAGATGTTTGCTTGCAGTTTTGCTGTGCACGTTGGTTAAACGTGGATGATAAACAGTTCAAACAACAAGAGAATAGCTTTTGAAAGAGTTGCTGCTGGATATTGCTGAAGATTAGATGTGTATATTGAATGATTAATGAAGATATGCTTAATCGGATTGGCGAAAAAAGATATTAATGGCACAATTTGTCTAAAAATAGAGATCGGTTGATGGACACATTCTGAGTCATCAAGAAACAGTCAATCTGGGAATGAAGAGAAACATGTGTGTGTGTTTGGGAGGAGGGTAGGGGGAGTTAAAACTGTAGTAGAAGGCCATGACATCTCTACAGTAAGCAGTATCAAAACAATGTTGGTTGCGATAGTCATGTAGAGATGAAGACGGGTGCACAGTACAGATTGGCGTTGACAGCTGCGTCTAACCGGTCTTTCAACTCAAGATCGCAACACCAACATGTTAGTTCGGCTCAGTTTCGTATTTCCTTAGGGGTACATACACTCACAATTTCATAGGTCAAATTGTACAATAGTTTTGCTCTATAGTACAGGCATCAATAACGGTTTAGTTAAACACTTAATTTTGTTACGTTTCAACCATATTACTCTACGAATAAAGTCACGACGGAGAGTTGGACTTTAGTACCACTTGATGAACGTGTCTACGGAGAGCGAGTACCATTTAGCTGCCAGCAACAAGCGATGGAATTCGTACAAGTTCGTATAATGCACAGAAATCCCAACTGTCAGCCATCTAGGTCTTTATTTACAAATTAAACGTGTCGTACAGTACAAAATGTACGTAAATTGCAACCATCATATTGAGCTTAATCGTGTTATTTACATTCAAAACACTTAGAAGCTGAGAGTAGCCGAACATAAAACATCCGTACAGCAGATTCGTCGCAGCGCAGAAGGGATTAGCTGCTCTTGAGGCTTGTTGCGAAATTCTTTGACATTTACTGTACGTAGTAGTGTCACGATCACAGGCTGGAATGCCACGTACTGTACCAAATCTTCACTTTGCAGGTTCTGAGATTAAACAGACTGGTACCTCTGAACTCTATAGTTTATTGTACAAATGAATAGTCACACAGTGTGTCCAACACAGCTTTCTTTCCTCTTTCAACATGGCTTTGAACAATCTTTTTCTTTTCCTCTTTCAAACACATCATCATTTACTTCTCATTCAACCTATTTAATTTTCTCCATTTATCTCCAAAACCGGATTTAAAAGTTTTTTCAAATATTTCCTCTATTTCTTCCTATTTGTCCAAAGTTATGAGACACATTTAACCACATTGTAGATACAGTATTTGCCAACCTGCTACGTAGATTTTATGTCACCATTTTGGGCGCCCTACCTGGACAGCCTAGTCGGCAAGATCGTTGCCTGCGTACCGCAAGTTTCCGTGACCGCTTCCCGGTACGGCACTCCGTGTCACGAAGTTACATCGCTGTTATCTACTACCCACCCTTTCCGCCCCACTACCTGGTCTCCACCCACGCCGTCCACTTTTGACCTGTTACGCGCACGAATGGTACCCTGCAGTAACGACTAACGGCAGGTCTCCGTATATTGCTTTTTTCCCTTCACCTTTATTTCTGCATATTTGCACACAGCAAAATAAACTGCCGCGCTGCAACATACCACGTTGGGGGGGGGGGGGGGGCGGGAATTCTGGTTGGAGTACACAGTTCTCAGCTGTATTTTAAGCTCCCGTAAAATTTGAAATGAGAGCTAAGGGATATAAGAAAAAAAAATAATTTTGGAGGCAAGTGTAGTTTTCCATAGTTAAAACAGACCCAAGTCTAGGTGGCCAATAGATACAAGTAAGAAGCATCCTGGCGCTGACATCTAGTGGTTGAAACGAAAACTGCTAAGACAGTTCATATTTTCTTTTGAATTCAAAGTGTAGAAGTGCACTTTTATCTCTTGGCTACCAAGAGAGTGCAACTAGTTTTTGGTTTTCCTGGCAGAATCTTTAAGAAAAGTCGTTTAATTTAAATATTTATATTGCTTTTTCGTGATTTATCGTTATTATTTTGTTTCATACGCAATTCTTTACTCAAAAATGGCTCAAATGGCTCTGAGCACTTTGGGACTCAACTGCTGAGGTCATTAGTCCCCTAGAACTTAGAACTAATTAAACCTAACTAACCTAAGGACATCACAAACATCCATGCCCGAGGCAGGATTCGAACCTGCGACCGTAGCGGTCTTGCGGTTCCAGACTGCAGCGCCTTTAACCGCACGGCGATTTCTTTACTGCTATAGATGGTTTTAAACTATAAAAACATGTTCTCATCTGTGGACTATGACTAAACTCTATAAAGAGTTTTGTGCAGATAATAATTTACCACCTGTTAAAAAGGGTTACTATACATTTGTGTTCAGTGCGGGCTTCAATCTGGGTTTCTATACACATTGTGCTGATATTTGTGACGTGTGACATGTTGCAGAATTTGATAGTTCATCGAGACCAAAAATGTTCAGACTCTGACCCTTGAAATAGAATTATATTTGCGTAAGGAACAGGTAGCTAGAGAGGAAAAAAATAATGCAAAAGAATGTTCAGAATATGACAGTTCGCAAATAGCAAAATGTACGTATGACATGAGAGTCAACTCGCTAGTGGATGGCAAGAAATTGCTTCATGTCTTTTACACTATGTGTGTATATTGCCCACATCAGTTAAACGCATCACAGCTTTTAGTGACGATGCTGGGTATCAATGGAAAAATAAATATATTGTAAAGTTCTGTTATTACGTTGCCAAGATCACACACAATGAAACTGTAGATCCCAAATTCATAATTTCTAGACATTCCTATATGGAATGCGACCAAGGTTTTGAAAGTATTATGAAAGTTGCCAGGAAAAAATCATTGGATTTTCGTACCTGATTAGCGAGCATTGCTCATTTAAAAGGCCAGCAGGAAATTTAAGGTAGTCCAGATGATTGACGGTGATTTTATCACACCAAGTGGTCTCAAGAATTATTTCAAACACGTAGTGAAACGTTTTAGAAAAATGTAGTAAATGCATTTTCAAAAGGAGTCACTCTTCATCGTGTTTTACAAAGTATCTCTCGACGAGAAATTTAAAGATTTTCAAAAGCTTAATCATAAGAAAGTACATCGTTGTGGCAGAAATATTAAGTGTTCCCTGCTCTAGAACTAGATAACGAAAAATGGGAGTTGACATATCTGAAGAACAGAGATATACATACTCTTCTTCCCTTTGTGCCACCAGCACATGATTAATTTTACCAGAGGCTTCCATACCATGAAGCTACAAGAACGCTGCAGCCAGTTAATCAGAATCATGAAGAAGTTAATCGTTGCTCATAAAATGAACATGGCAGGATTTTAGAAACAGACACGGAGCACAGTCAGTCGTGTTCACCTCAAGTAGCAAGTTACTGTCTGCCATTGAAGTGCTCCTATTAATGCCGCTATTATGCATGATTTTTAATTATTAATAAAAGATTATTAACTGGAAAAATTCAGCACTGATTGTTCTACGTAAGGTAGGCAATAAAGTCTCAAAAGTGTGCAAATAATTATTTTTTCCTCAAGTTGTTCATGGAATTTTCTGGTCTCAACGTTGAACATCATTTACTCAAAACTAACATTTTCTTGCTTATACCCCTTGGCTTCTAAGAGTCTCAGATGAAGGTCGCTAATCTGCGAGCGCCATTTGGCGGTCGTAAAGAGTGAACTTGCTACACCCGGGAATAGTTATGAGAAGCAGAGAATTATATCAGTGCTCTGCGGTTGCGAAAATGGAGCACCTTATCCACAGAGTAATGAATTGGCGTGGAAAAAGATAACGAACCATAAATTTATTTTAACTGTGCGTTAATCTTACTGAACTTCTTCCTAGCGAAATTCACTGTAATCACCTTCCACAACGGGTGTTATATGGTATCTGCGGCAGATTGGATAAGTTTTCAGCTTATGATTATACCTACGCTCTACTAACACCGTGATTCGGTAGTTCTGGTACACTACATAAGTAACATAGCAAATAGTAGGATTACCTGTAGTGTTAGTAGCATTGGTAGGGAAAGAAACACGAATGTGTCAGGGAGAAACTGAGAGCTGAAGACCTCTTTGCTTTTTTGTTTGTCTGGTTGTTTGTCTTGCACGTATCTTTCACGTTACTCCATTGTGTGTCTTATACCATTACAGAATAAAAACTGCATTTTATGATCAACTTCTGCGTTTTTATGTAACCAAATCAACTACTTTTGATGCAAGTGTACTTCACATGCTCAAACATCATATATATCGTTATTTTGTACTCAAAAGAACGTCCTTTATCGTGATCACATGCAAGAGTTTCCTGTTATTATTGATAAATGCAAAAGTTATTTATGAATAACAGAAAGATGTTTCATGTAAATTTGACGAAATATTAAAGCGATGTTTCATGAATTCCTGTTTTGCGATATCCTTTTTATTTTACCTTTTTATTGAGGAAAATCCGTTTTCTAGCGCTACATGAAAAATCTGTAATGTTTTCTTTATTTTTACTGTAACGTCCCTCTATTTCATATTATAAAGCAACAATTTCCGAACAAAACCCAATTAAACACTGACAATTTCAATTTTGCTATGAATACAATTAATTTTTAAGTAATTAATTCTCATTCAGTTTCTAAACAGTTCACTGCTTCCGATTTCTAGAAGAATCTTGCAAGAGACAGATCGCATGCCGGCCGCGGTGGTCTAGTGGTTCTAGGCGCTCAGTCCGGAACCGCGCGACCGCTACGGTCGCAGGTTCGAATCCTGCCTCGGGCATGGATGTGTGTGATGTCCTTAGGTTAGTTAGGTTTAAATAGTTCTAAGTTCTAGGGGACTGATGACCACAGATGTTAAGTCCCATAGTGCTCAGAGCCATTTGAACCATTTTGAACAGATCGCATACGCAAACAAAGCAATTGTTAAGAGGTAACGCCCAACTGGTATGCAACACACCTAATATACAGGTAACACAGGTACGACCTTAACTTACCAAAGCTGTAGGAAAATTACCGTAGTCTAGGTTTACTTGCGTTATTCTACGATAGCCTACCGTAGATTTCCAACTCTATTTATCACTGTAGTGAAGTAACCAACGCAGCAGCGTCTCCTGTAGATGAAAATTCATAATAATTACCGTCTTTTCACTTAACAATACATTTGTAACTGTGAATATTAAAATGAGTACCACTACCACACGACTAAATTGAGGGCAAACATTCAGAAACGTTTGTACAGAGTTCGAGTGGCGCCTGGGGAAAAAGTTAGCTTGAGTTGTGAATTTCTAAACGACGTACAGTGTAAATTATGTGATTTACCGATAGGACCGGTCCAGGCTGGAATAGACAATCTTCAGAATTAAAATACGCAGAGTAGAATACATTGGTGAGACAAAACATTATGCCTACCTGCTTTGCAGCGTGTTTTTCCACCTCTAGAATGCAACACATTAGCTATTCTGTGTGGCATGGATTTGGCGAGTCTTCGACAGGCCTTCTGGAGGTACGCAGCACCATATATCTGCGTCAGGGTAACGCAGATCTCATAAATTAAGTGCCAGTGGTAAGTAGGGGCGCATATGAGGCACAATGGCGTACACGTATGTTCATTTGGTTTCAGATCATGTGAATTTAGTTACAAATCAGGTGAATTTAGTGGCTAATATATCACCGTGAATTCAGTGTCATACTCCTGAAACCAATGCAGCATGTGTGAATAGGACAGTTACCAGCTAGAAGATGCTAGCACAGATGGGCAAGACATCAGTTATGAAGCAGACAAGTGGCTCTCAGTGATTTTGATGTAGTACACAGTTTTCATGACGCGTTCGATTACTACCACGGGTCCCATGGAAGCCCAGATGAATGACCCTCTTTTCCGTGGCGCGGCGCATGTTTCAAGCAACCGTTCGCTTAGGTGACAGCCTATGTTTACGTGACCATCGACTTGAAGTTACAGGAAACTGATTCATCCGCTCAGGCGCAACTTGTCCATTCATCACCAGTCCAGTCTCGGTTATCCCGTTTCCACTGCAACTGTGGACGACGATGTCTTGGTACCAAACTGGGAACACCCAGGTATTGTCGGATATGAATGCACACGTTGAAAAGTGTGAGCTGATCAGTGCGCTGCGAAGCATTTGTGCCTGCACAAGCAAAGTACTTTGTCGTCAGATCTGCCGCAAATCAACGCCTATTCTGCTTTAGAGTCAGTCCCTGACCTCCACGTTCTGTTACCTGTCGTGAATATCCAAGTGCTTGTCGTGTTCACCCTACTACGACTTTCCATCAATGTTCACGACCGTTGCATTCGAACAGTCGACAGGGTTCACCATTTCCGATATGCCTGTTCTCAAGTGCGGGGCCATAAAAATATGCCGTTTGTCAGTCGCTTGTGTCAGTGCAATCCCCATTTGTGACCCGTATGAATGATCTCCCATGCGTTTCTACTCCTATTATTTATAATTCTTACCGCGCCACGTGTTGGAAACGCCACCATTCATTCTCACTGTGGGAACTGGTCGTAGTGTTTTGGCCCACATTGTAACTGTCAGAGCATGACAGCTTGAGGTCCTGTCAGCTGATGCCGGTGACATGAATCGTAATCGGAATATTTTTCATCTGAAGATGATCTGGATGGGCCGAAACCGATATTATCAATGAAATACAGTATGTTTCCAAAAGATTCATCCACTTTCCCGCGGCTGCATTTACTATATGAAGACAGAATGTTGGGATGAATTTTAGTGAAGGCGTCGAAACAAAAATCCAACTTCTCCCACATTTGCCGTTTCATGCAGTTTTCATGCAATTTTCTACTCACCCACGCGATGCAAGGAGATGCTGGAACTGTCTGCCATTGTCTTCCACGCATTTCTGACATTTTCTCAAGAAATTGCGCATCACACCGTGTAATTCTCTTTGAGAACTTGAATAAATTGACTCGCAGGTATTGTCCTTGAGGTCGTGTAAAGTGCGCGGATTTGTTGCATACTCTTCATCTTTTAGTTTTCCCCACAAACATAAATCGCATTGGGTTAATCTCGGATTCTAGCAAGTCAGATATTGTTGCTAGTGAGTCTGTCATGGAATACATCGTGAATTATGACCTATGAGCCCTTGCCGAATCATGTTGAAAAAAAAAAAAAAAAAAAAAAAGGGGGAAGCTTCGTTCTCTTTCACTCAGTTCGTTTAAAAACAAATGCAAAATATTTTGCACGTATCTTTCACTGTTAGCTGTGTCATTAAAATAAGTTGGACCTGTTGTTCTGTCACCGCTAACTACCCACCACACTCCTATTTTCTGATCTTGAATGGGTTCCCCACGAAGCAAAACAGATTTATAGGCACTCCATCGTCGACAGTTTTTGGAATTAACAACCCGTGTAAATGGAACCGAGTCACATCTGAAGACAGAATGAGGTAAGGATCTATTTCTGTAGTTTCAAAACCCGTTCGGAAAATCTATTGCTGTGCGCATGATCAATAGGTTTAAGATCTGACACTGCTGTTACTTTGAAGAGTCTTAGCCCACGTAACTCAACAGCTCTCCGTGTATAGGTGCAAGAAGTTCGTATCGTATACAAACACTCGTTCTGGAATGGAATGATTCGGTATTGCCACTGTTGCGTTCAAAGACTTCACTCATACACACGTGATGTTTATTTCACAGTTCGAATGACGCTGGCCGAAAAGGTGGGTAGTTTGGCACCAACAGGGAGACGCGGGACGCGTTCGATCAGCCTGCGCGGTTCTGATGCCTGGCAAACACAACCCGATGGCGGGTGCGGTCATCAGATAAGTGGAATACCCTGTACATGAAAGATATACCATTGTAAAATCGGATTGTTCTCCTGGGGTTTTGTATCCTATGCGTAAGATAAAATTTACCTCGAAGATCCATCCTCTTGTATGTAGAAGGTATGAATGCGGATGAATCTTTTTGAGAAACACTGTACTTGATATAGAACGTATTTCATTTAAATAAAATGTAAACAGAAAATTGCGTGTCTGCCTTTTAAGGTGGCTGTGCCTTGTCTGTTGCAGTATGGTCGGGCTCCCATCCACTGGGCGGCCTCCCGAGGCAACACGGAGATCATGGAGATGCTCATCGCCGCCAAGTGTGACATAGAGGCCCGAGACAAGGTACGCCTCTCTTGTACACATGTACATCATCTGCCAAGCCGTTTTAGATATTAAACTCAGTGAGGTCGAACAATCAGCGCGTTGCTAGGCAGTGCCTTGTGTACCTAGCGTTAAGACTCCAGTGTATATTTGTCACCCACTTGTTTTACAACCACTTACAGATCGTACATGGTCCTAGATTTAATATGAGGGGCGTTCAGTAAGTAATGTGACGCACTTTTTTATGAAAGCAGGTTGGTTTTATTCATCATTCCAATACACCATATTATTCGCCACACTTCAGGCTACTCAACCCTATTTTTCAACATAATCTTCTTTGAAACGACAGCCTTACGACACCACACTGGCAGGTCTCGTATGCTCGCATGATACCACTCTACTGATCGACGTCGGAGACAACGTCCTGCTGTATCAGTAAATTCGCTATCATCTACGTACTAGTCCGCCCCGATGGCTGACTGATCAGTGTGACGGACTGCCGTCCTACAGGCCCGGGCTCGATTACCGGCTGGGTCGAAGATTTTCTCCGCTCAGCGACTAGGTGTTGTCTTCATCATCATTTCATACCCATCCGGCACGCAAGTCGCCCAATGTGGCATCGAATGTAATGAGACCTGCACCAAGGCGGCTGGACCTGCCCCACAAGGGGCCTTCCGGCCAATGACGCCAAACGCACATTTCCATCTACGTATTGCTTCGTGCGGAGTGCGTCCTTCAATGGGCCATACAGACGGAAGTTGAGAGACCCGGAACATAGGATGCATGAGGGAGAACAGTCCAATGAAGTCTTGAGAGCTCCTCTCCGTTGCGCAGACTTGTGAGTGGCCTTGTGTTGTCACGGAGAAGTAGAAGATCGTTTGCATTTTTGTTGCGACGTACACGCTGAAATCGTTTATTCAATCTCCTGAGGGTGGCACAACAGACTTCCCAGTTGACAGTTGCACCATGATGGAGCACAACAAACAAAATACTCTTTCAGACTCCCAGAAGACCCTTCCATGACTTTACCGCCTGATGGAGCGGTTTCAAAATTTTTCATCAGAGGGGAGGTGGTGTGACGCAAATCCATGGACTGCGGCTTTGTTTCCTGTTAGAAGTGATGAACCGATGTTTCATCGCCTGTGACGTTGTTCGACGAAAAATTGTCATGGTCAGCCTTGTAACGTGCAAGCAACAGAAGGTCCGTCGTTTCTCCTTATGGTCTTCTTTTAAGCGGCGAGAAACCTGGCGGGCACACACCTGAGTACCACAACAGGTGGACAAGTGTGTCAGCACTACCAGCAGAGACATCCTGTTGCATAGTAAGGTGTCTGATTCTGACCCGTCGATCACCTCGTATGAGAGTGTCCGCGCGTTCCAACATTTCAGGAGTCGCAGCCATTTGCGGCCGGCCGGCATGCGGGAGATTGGACAGCCTCGCCATCGACTTAACTGCCAGGTCTCCGTCGACATACTGCAAGCGCCTATGAATATCTGTGATGCTCTGATTTTCCACCAAAACAAAAACGATGATAGCTCTCTACTTGGAAGCCACCTCTGTTACGGATGCCAATTTGAGGCTACGTATAGCGCCTCCAACTATTGAAACTTCGTGAAGCGGGAATATTCCACGATGCCTAGAACCAGTTCCGCGCTTTTTCAACCGAAATTTGCAATGAAGAAATACGTTGCACTACTTATTGAAAGCCCTTCCTACTTTATAATAAGGAACCACTCGTGAGTAGTGAGTAATTAATATACAGTTAGTAGATAACCAGTGAGCTGTTGTATTGATTATACTTAATTTGAATGACTGATTCCGGAGTTCTGCGATTTCAGCTTCTGACGTACTTGTGGCAGCCCAATTCAACCGAAACACTGAGTTACATAAAGTAAACCAAAATATAACTAAATGGAAAGTCGATGGTACTACTGTCGTGTCGTCACTTACTTTTTCTTTCAGCTATCATAAAACTTCACTAGCACTATTTTTCGTCTTTGCATTGCGTGCAAAGAAGGACAGGCATATTTCACGCTGACTGTACCACTACTAATCTTCGATGTGGCTACATTTTGCATCACTAGACTCCTATGTACTTCAGTGTTCCGCTTGAGTTGGACTGTCACAAGTAAATCTCAAAATGGAGTTACACAGTTTCGACATCGATCACGTGAGCTAATAAAGGAGAAGTATGAAAATAACGCCTTCACTCAAAAATTTATTTTTACAGTTGCATTCTTAGTCGGTAAAAATGGAACCATTATATTTGTCCGTCTCTCTGTTAAGAACCCTTTTTCTCAGAAACGGACAGCCGTAGCGTGTTAAGATTTACGTCACATACTAAGATCTACTGTCCCTGGGAGGTGTAATAAACGTTAGCTTCGAAGTTAATTCACTCAAAAGAGACGGCCATTTACGTTACATACTTTGACACTCATAAACTCACTCATCAAAACCTAAATGGCACTTCCCGTTGATCTAGAACCATAAAATTAGGCAAGATGCCAGGTTTCACAGTACAAAAAAAAGAAAAAAAACGTTAATTTGTAATTATAACATAAAATTTTCTTTTTTGTGATTTGTTATCAAATGGCTCTGAGCACTATGGGACTTAACATCTATGGTCATCAGTCCCCTAGAACTTAGAACTACTTAAACCTAACTAACCTAAGGACATCACCCAACACCCAGTCATCGCGAGGCAGAGAAAATCCCTGACCCCGCCGGAAATCGAACCCGGGAACCCGGGCGCGGGAAGCGAGAACGCTACCGCACGACCACGAGCTGTGGACATCTGTTATCACTCTGCCTCTCCGTCCGTCTGTTAGACCACTTTAAATTTTAAACTTAAAATTAAAAAATTCTAGAAAGTCTTGCAATTCCTGGCACCAATATTTTGTCGGTATCGATACCGCAAAAATCGTCGAGATTCTTGATTCCCGGCATGCGTTAACTACCTATAGAGGGTGATCAGAAACAATCTGAAGAGCTTGTAAGGGTGTTGCAGCGTAGGCTGTGCTGAGGAATAATTGCTAAGAAAAAAATTCGATACGGTGGGCCGATTCCGAGTTAATTAAAATTGAATTCAGGCAATCAGGCCCTTGCGGGCGCAAATGCCAGCGGCTCGCCAGATACGATTGGCGTCAGTTGTTCTCATAGCGTAGATGATAGCGCACGAGACTGCTCAACCTTTGGCTCGTGTTTGATCCACCGTACCGTCCCATGGCCAATTTTCTATCGCCCTCATGTTTCGTTTTAAAAAACAAAACAAAGCACACCTTTGGCGAAACTGACTCTGCTGTAATTTGAGTACACAACGACCAGATTGGCTAACGTCAGTGCTAATTAATTCAGAATCGGCGCAATATATACAACTGTATATACGAAGACAGTAACTTGTTCGCGAAAGAACAGTTACTGTTGATGACCGTGGAGCTTTTCCGTGGAATAAATGATAACAAACTGACAACCTCAGCTCCCGACAGGTGTTGTTGATATACCTCGATGTGGACAGCTGAAACTGTGTGCCCCGACAGGATCCTGCTTGCATGGCAGACGCTCTATCCATCTGAGCCACCGAGGACACAGATGAATAGCGCGACTGCAGGGACTTATCCCTTGCACGCTTCCCGTGAGACCCGGGTTCGAGTCCCGGTCGGGACACATTTTCAGCTGTCCACATCGAGGTATATCAACAACACCTGTCGGCAGCTGAGGTTGTCAGTTAGTTATCATTTATTCCAGGGAAAAGCTGCACGGTCATCAACAGTAACTGTTCTTTCGAGAACAAGTTACTGTCTTCGTATAATAGTTAAAGGCGACCCAGCCATTGACCTTCGTCTGTGCGAATGCGCACAGGTTGCCCAAACTCTTATGGGAATCGCCAAAGCGTGTGCGAGTAATGAGTGGGTGGGCAAACGTCCGTAAGGTACAATACATATGTAGAATTGTGGACGGTTGGGAATGCGAGTCTCACAGGAAGCGTGCAAGGGATAAGTCTCTGCAGTCGCGCTGTTTATCTGTGTCCTCGGTGGCTCAGATGGATCGAGCGTCTGCCATGCAAGCAGGAGATCCCGGGTTCGAGTCCCGGTCGGGGCACACATTTTCAGCTGTCCACATCGAAGTATATCAACAACACCTGTCGGCAGCTGAGGTTGTCAGTTGTCATATACAACTGTATTCTGAACGATTTTACCTCACCACGGTGTACCCTGTCACACCCTTACTAATTTTCCAGACTGAATCTGACAACCATGCATATATAATTAGACTAGCTGTGGTACCTGGATTCTCTCGGGAGTTGATACGAGATTGTTTGGTAGTTGGAGTAAAAAAACTTTAAAGTACGTATAAGAAGTAAAAAAAAATTGAAAACATATTACAACTATTTACAATATCTTTTTATAAACAACATATTTCATTTTGTTATCCAGGGTATACGTGTGCAAATTTTTCAAATCTCCTACTCGAGAGCAAGCTACGTGTAGTTCACGGTGAAAAAAGCGAGAGTCTTTGAGGCTGATGCAGCAACATTTTAAAGTTCGTGCTTACACATTGTTAATTGTAAAATTATAGGCTAATTTGATTGGAAATTGCTGTCTTTTAAATTGGAATGGCATTTCAGCAGAGATCAGTGATATTCTGGGAATAAATAGCGTATGTCCTTTATACTTTCAAGTTACAATTTCGTCTTCAATGATGTTATTCGACAGTTGTTTGAGGATCATCCTTGTTTTATTACATAGTTTTGGTGAGATGAGACTTTTGAGTAGTATGATCAGAGATTCAGTTTTAAGTCGAACGCAATGTAGTGACATTCCTGGCTTTTGCAAAGAGTTTAGAAATTCTGTAGAAAAATTTCACACATTTTCAACGTTTACGTTCGTGTCGATCGATCTGTATATTTTATTTTCATCGGGTATTTTCTTTCGAATATATAAGTCGATATCGTCTACGATATTATTTTTAGTTGCCAAAATTGCCCTTTCAAACAACCAGTCCGGATTGGTATGATTGTGAACAATGCTTCGATAAATTTGATCGGTGAGTTCGTTTTCAGCATGGCTATGTTTCAGACATCACCGTTGAGGCCGAGCGGTTCTAGGCGCTACAGTCTGGAACCGCGCGACCTCTACGGTCGCAGGTTCGAATCCTGCCTCGGGCATGGATGTGTGTGATGTCCTTAAGTTAGTTAGGTTTTTCACGGTAAATGATGACAGCCAAAACAGTTGCAGGATAAAGATTTATTAAAATTCTTGACCTAGGTTTCGGTATATAAAAATATACCTTCACCAGAAGCAAAAATACTAAAATTACATCCTGCAATGGAGATTAATAAAACAATTTTGCCAAAAGGCGTCGTCAGTAGTTAAGACATATCTCCATTTTTACAACATGATTATGGACACAGGGTCAATGCGAACACAGTTTAGCATCAGTACTTCGCCTATGAACTATCGTGACGAGAGTGTGAAAGCACTAGGGCAGATGGTTTCACCGAGAGAGGGCACTTGTGGTACGTTTAAAATCTTGAAACTTAGTTAGGTTTAAGTAGTTCTAAGTTCTAGGGGACTGATGACCTCAGAAGTTAAATCCCATAGTGCTCAGAGCCATCACCGTTGAGTTTAATGAGGCCGGTCGTCCGGTTAGTTGAATATGCGCCTTAGGATATTTGTCAAAGTTTTTGGGCAAAATGTGCTGTTGTTTCGTCTTTCGATAGTTCAACACTGATAGTTTTTGTGAGTCGCGGTATTTGTATATGTGGCCAGAGATGTGATTTCTTCTAAGTATGCATTGATCGTGCCTGATGGTGTTGGCTTGGTGATAACTGGAAATGTTTGTCGAAATTCCCCTGAGAGTATGAATAGAGCTCCTCTCATCGCCTCAGAATTTCCTAGCAAGTATCGTAGTGTTCTGTCCATGGCTTTGGGAGATTTTTTATGCACCATTATGCATTCGTCCCACAAGATTATTTTAGTCTGCTTTAAAGGTTCACCCCGTCCAGATGCCCCTAGGATTTTACATAACCGGGATTGTTCTTCGGCTGATCCCAGCGGAGGTTCCAGTCCTCCCTCGGGCATGGGTGTGTGTGTTTGTCCTTAGGATAATTTAGGTTAAGTAGTGTGTAAGCTTAGGGACAGATGACCTTAGTAGTTAAGTCCCATAAGATTTCACACACATTTGCACAATTTTTTGTTTGATTGTTCAAAATGGTTCAAATGGCTCTAAGCACTTTGGGACTTAACATCTGAGGTCATCAGTCCCCTAGACTTAAACCTAACTGACCTAAGGACATCACACACATCCATGCCCGAGGTAGGATTCGAACCTGCGACCGTAGCAGCAGCCCGGTTCCGGACTGAAGTGCCTAGAACCGCTCGGCCACAGCGGCCGGCTGTTTGATTATTCCTCGGGTATATTCAACGGAAGTTGTTGGGTGGAATGGGCAGTTCGTCCTCCTTCCGTAAGTGTGGCTGCAATGCCGGATGATGCCAGGACAAGTGAGATGGGGTGTTTAGCACGTATTTCCGCCTGTAGTAGATTTATTAGAAACGTTTTCCCGGTGCCTCCTGATGCGTCCAAGTAAATAATTCCGCCAGTGTTGTTGTCGATCCTGTCACCATGATAACGCTGTAAATTTCCTTTTGGTTATCATTGAGAAGTGGTTTGTTGTGAGCAATGTACTGAAGTAGTTGCCGGCCGCGGTGGTCGAGCGGTTCTAGGCGCTTCAGCCCGGAATCGCGCGACTGCTACGGTCGCAGGCTCGAATCCTGCCTCGGGCATGGATGTGTGTGATGTCCTTAAGTTAGTTAGGTTTAAGTAGTTCTAAGTCTAGGGGACTGATGACCTCAGATGTTGAGTCCCATAGTGCTCAGAGCCATTTTGTACTGAAGTAGTTCGTTGATGTAACTTTTCATCTTTGTAATTTCAAACTTTAACACATTGGTAGCATCTTTTCGTGGTTCATGCATCCCAAGTTGTACTAAGTTCTAGCTGATCATTGCTAAACATTTATCTTCTAGGCTAATGAGTGTTTCATTTGAGATGTCGTCGTTGAATTCGGTGTTGTACAGTTATGTCACTGCTTGTGTTTTCACTGTCCACAATTACAACGGCGACTTCATCTGTCTGAGGGGCATTAAATCGACATTCGTGTTCTCCAGGTGGTCTTTTGTTGGCTCGAATTATAGCGATTAGAAATCATTCGGTCTAGAGCAGTTTTTAATATGTCAATCAGTTGGTTGTATCAATCGTGTAAGGTCCTCTGTATAGCTCAGGTTACTTCTCGACTTTGTCCATTGATATTTGCGCATCGTTGGTCGATTCCTGTTCCTTTATTTCCGATGAAATATACTTGCAGAAATTTATGGTCTTCGTTAGGAAGTGGTAGTAATGATCCCATAATGTGACAGATTTGTCCTTGGATGGAAAAAAAACATAATCGATTTCTTCTCTGTTTGTATAGGTCGAAGCGTTAGTCTAGGTAATAATTGGGAAGCAGGCGTTACACCTTTTTATATTTTAAAGAAACTGTTTTGGCTCTGGAGTTTCGCAGGTCATATAATGTAAAAATTCCTGCGGACGTTCTTCCGATGGTGGTAATGGAATTTTTCCATTTTTGCAACAGAATCCTAGTGTTTCTCGACTGAACTTTTTGGCATTGCAAAACTGGCTGACGTTATCCATTTTTCCAGTTGCGACGTGTTTGTGTTTGTTACATTCTTTCGTCATTTGTTAGGGTGTACTGTTTACATGGTAATAGGGTGATATTTTCATGGTTGGCTTGAGTTCGCAGTTTTGTATTATCAGATTATGTCGCAATTCTTGATTCTTCAGTCCGTTCACTTCGTCGTTCTTCGATTTCTCTGCCTGTCACTGTGCCCATTCTCGTTCGTCGGGAACTTGAACGTGCTTCACGCTCTTCTCCTGGAGTGGTGGTCTGGGGTGCCGTTTCATTTCATAACAAGACACCTTTCGTTGTAATCCGTGGCACCCTTACAGCACACAGTACGTCAACGATATTCTACGCTCCGTTTGGTTGCCCTTCGTGTAAAGCCACCCTGAAACTAAATTTCAGTAAGATAATGCCTGCCAGCACACGGCGAGAGCTTACACTGCGTGTCTTCGTGCTGGAAAAATCCTGCCTTGGCCAGCAAGTTCTCCAGATCTCTCCCCAGTTGAGAACGTTTGGAGGTTATTGGTAGGGCGCTTGGATCAACACGTTATTGACTTGATCAACTTATGAAGCTATTTATTTTGAATAAATCACTCAGGTTTTCTGAAAATGTAATCATTTATTTGTCTGTACATGTCCATCACATCTATCGATTTCCATACTTCGTGGGCAACGTTTTCTATTTTTTCTTTTTTTTGTCTTAGAGTGCGTACATTTCCGATCATTGGCTCTTTACATCTAAATAATTTCATCCCCAAAACCGTAGGACGTGCTGCACGTATGGCAGCATTCGCGCATTCGCTTGGTTATATACTGTACTATGTTTTTAAATTTCTACGGTAAACTTTAAGACGCGACAGATCTCTATTTGAACAATGATTATCACGCAACTCCTGTCTTCAGTCGTATCGTGTTTGAAGTACAGTATCTAACGTGTTACAGCCTGCCGCGTCTACTAATTCACAAAGCGGTGTAATTTACTATGCAGTGGCAATTCTTCCGTCGTTTTCACGAGTACGGCGTTTATGAAACTGACCTTTACTGAGACATGATGGACATCGTTACACGCGGTTTTGTGTGTTTACGAGTACTGATACAGAACGAAAGCAGCAGGAAATTGTGTGATATATAATTCTGCGGTTATCGACTCATCTGTGCCGGCCCCTTTCTGTTTTAGATCTGAATGGGATAAAACGTAATGTTAGGCAGCCTAGCTCGTTTAGAAATTTATGGGCATATGGTACACGCGATTGTAATCTATGTTTCAGAAATAAATTATATTTTCTTTAGAGTTACTGCAGTTAGGTCTAGATGTGGTAACGGCGCCTAATTATGTTCTTTTCCGCTTTAATTGTTGGCGTACAGTGTTACACTTTTATGATGTTGTTTACTGGTGTATCAATTTCTAAGTTTTAGGATATTTGTTCATATCTAAGAACTACACATACTTGTTGATTTCCTACTCAGTAGGCTGTCAGACCACTTAATATGTAATACGTAAAAGTTATCTTTGCAGATCTCTGTTCTTTTTGTCATGAGTTTCGTACATGTCATCCCATCTAATAACATAAGGAACATAAAATTTTCTTTTCGTCAGATTTCTATTACGGAACGCGCGAAGCAGTACTTACCAGCTGATACAGTAGTATTTGAGACTACCAGATTTCAGACGTTCCTGACCCACATCTCGAGCTTTTAATCGCTTGGTACCTTTTATAAACATTACAGTGATCTAGATTTTAATATTAATAAAAGATCAGCCCACATCACGTGAATAAAATGCAGTATTTTGTGTCTCTGATAAGCAAATTAGAAAGTTGTTCGAATTTCTGAGGGATTCCTCTCATCGCTCCATATCGGTACGTACATGTATGAGTCAACGAAGACAAGGCATTCGCAATGTACACTGAGGTGCCAAAGAAACTGACATAGGGATGCGTATTCAAATACAGGGATATGTAAACAGGCGGAATACGGTCGGTAACCCCTATATAAGACAAGTGTCTGACGCAGTTCTTAAGTTACTGCTGATACAATGCCAGGTTATCAAGTCTTTACGTGGTGTTATGGTCGGCGCACGAGCTGTGGGACCCAGCGTCTTCAAGGTAGCGAACAAGTGGGGATTTTCCCGTACGAACATTTCGCGAATGTACCGGCATCAGGAATCAAATAAAACATCAAATCTCCGACATCGCTGCGGCCGGAAAAAGATCCTGTTAGAACTCGACCAATGAGAACTGAAGAGAATCGTTCAACGCGGCAGAAGTGCAACCCTTTGGCAAATAACGGCAGATCCTGTAAGAACTCGACCAATGACAACTGAAGAGAATCGTTCAACGTGGCAGAAGTGCAACCCTTTGGAAAATAACGGCAGATTTCAGTGCGTGAAACATTCAACGAAACATCATCGATATGGGCTTTCGGACTCAAAGGCCCAATCGTGTATCCTTGATGACTGCACAACAAAAAAGCTTTAAGCCTTGCCTTGACCCGTCATCACCGACAT
This sequence comes from Schistocerca piceifrons, assembly GCF_021461385.2. Taxonomy (NCBI): domain Eukaryota; kingdom Metazoa; phylum Arthropoda; class Insecta; order Orthoptera; family Acrididae; genus Schistocerca; species Schistocerca piceifrons. Next base: position 149,338,523 of record NC_060144.1, on the reverse strand, counting down.
TGGATAGTTGATGACTGGAAGCATGTTACCTTGTTTGGGCGAGTCTCATTTCAAATTGTACCGAGCCAATGGACGTGTATAGGTTTGGAAAGAACCTCATGAATCCAATGACCCTGCTTGTCAGCGGGGTACTTTTCAATCTGGTTCAGGCTCTGATATAGTGTGGGGTTTGTGCAGTTGGAATGATATGGGAGTATTGGCGCAAGGCCAGTTATACCCGAAAATACTGTTATCCAAGATGGCGGCGATGACGCCATCCAAGATGCCGGCCGTGACATCATCTGATGACATCAACCACAATAGCAGATTTTGGCAGGAAGTTTGAATTTTTGCAGGAAGGTAGGTCAATTAGGCTACCCCACTAACGTAACCCACCTCACCTCCCATTCACCAGAAAATGGCGGGATATACAAATTCCATTGGGATAATGCATCACACCATAGTAATTTCTCCTAACCTAAGAAAATGGTGTGAAAGAAAGGGCGCTTGGACTACCTCCACTAACTTAAGTCACCTGACCACCATGTCATCCTAGGAAATGGTGAGGGGGGGACTCGACCTGTGCTGGACATAAGTCTTTATTATTTTTCATGCACCAGTCTCTATTTAAGCAACTAGAGGCAGTACCACCATCCAGGAAGTTTGCCATGATGTCCAGACTCCAACTGACCTAGTACTGCTACCAGAGGGTGCTCTCATCCATGATGTAATCCAAGATGGCCACTATGACGTCGGCTGCTGATGAGAGTAGCATTATCCGAGATGGCAGGAAACAGTGTCTTCACCATGAGGTGTAGACCCAATGGCTACCTGACATCAGCTGATGACACAAATACAGTTTTTCAAGATGGTGGGAAACAGTGTGTTCGCCAAGAAGCCCAGGTCCAGCACACAGCACCACCACCAGAGACCACAGTCATCCATTCTGTGATGTAATCCAAGATGACGTTCTGGGTGGGGGAAATGGGGGGAAAAGGACTCTGCCTGTGCTGGACATAAGTGTTTATTTTGCAGGCAGTGTCTCCACCACAAGATCTAGAGTCCAAATGACCTAGTACACAGGACTACCACAAGATCATGCATTCTAGAGAGGGAAAAGTTGCTACAGGTCAATTTTTCAACTGTTTTGTCAATTTGCATCAGTCACGTGAAATAACTAGCATTCGACTGGTATACAACCACGTCTTCTGTATTTGATTTAAATCACTGTCTACTTGCACTCGTTAATGGCAAACTTGTTGGTCATCAGAGGACTTCCATCTCATGTATGATGAAACATGGCACTTTCCTTTAAACGAACTTTGATTTATGCATTGAACTCCATCATCCTGTCGCATCTTGGGTGTAAAATCGAGTCTTCAGGTTCATAACTAAGTTAGCGATAGGTGGCCGTGAGTCACTATAATCCTCATGTATACACTTGCCTGACAGATGTGCTATTTACAGAGATAGTGGCGGAATGACTTGTAATTATCACATGTCGGATGCTGCTGCTATGCGCTTATCTGTTTCCTTGTAAGAGGTATTCGCTGTTACTAACGATCATTTTATATAGGACTGATGCAGGCATAGTATAATTTCCGAGCTGTGATCGGATGTGAACAGTGGGCGCTATACATCTCCAGAAAGCTATATCGTACTCGTATGTTTTAGGGAAGTAGTTTTTTCGTTTCACCATTCGATAATATACTTTGTAGTAGTGAAACTGGGAAGAAGCATCTACGTCACCCACTTGAAATATATTTCTTACTTTGGAATATTAACAGCGCATCTCGAGTAATCTTGGGCACTTGGATGGGTCAGGACTAGGAAAGCATTCAGTCACGAGACGTGATGTGTAGCGGCCTACTTCTGGTCGGTTGCAGATTGAATCAGTAATGGTGCTGCAGGGTGGATTGGTCAATGACAGTTTGAGGAGGGTCTCTCACTCTCTAATTCTACCCCAAGACAGTGAGAATTCTCTGTGACTCCCATACACACAGAGACAGATCGTAAATTAAGCACTATGCTCGAGGTGTTAGAAATATGTAGAGCACTGTCTGATATACTTTGATGGTGTATGTGTTCGAGAATTAACAATGAGTGGACATACTGCAGAGTCATCTTTCCACATTCACAATGATACTAGCAAAGTGGAGAAGGGGTGGTTTAGCTATGATACTGAAACTGGGAAACATGCTGTCACATCATTGGTCAGTGTTGAAATTACTCTAAAATTGCTAAAATTGTTTGCACTCTCAACTGAAAATGCCTATTGTTAGAGTACATCGTTGGCGTCTTTTCCACCCAATCTGTCCACTGCATGCTGTTGGTTACCACATAATGATTGACTGACATCGCTTGTTTGAGCTGGAGAAAGAGTTTTGGTGGATGGACAACAGCTTCTGGGTTGGATAGTCCAGAAACAGTGACCGCGTACCTGACTACAATATGTTGAATCAGTCTAAATGGAACGTAGAGTCATCAGCTATTCCATAACTATGACAGATAAATTTTAATGTAAAGCTCGTGAATCACTTTCGGATTGTAGTTTGGAAACCAACCACAACGCTGCAAAATTCCGCCAATTTGCTTATGTTGTAACTCTCTTTTACTTAAAATCATCCAGTGTTTGTGGCGTGTTACGGTAGCCACAGTAACAATATGATTTACATTGTACAATGTCTAGTTTTCTGTGGCAGGCTGAGGATCTTAGCGTCTTATAGGTCAATTTAGGACCAGATACAGACCTCAAAGTTGTGGCAGAAAAACAAAATGTTTTGCAGTGTTCAAAGATTGTTAGAAAACAATATTTCAAACAATGGCACAGTGTGACAGGGAGTGTCTCTTGCGACTCAAAGTATAGTCTGTAGGATACGGCCAGCCTCCTACAGTATGGGTGATGAAACCATAAACTGACTTCTGCAATGAATCAGAAGCTGTATATTAAAAAGCATCGTCCCGCATCGGCACTATCAGCAGTTTGACAGGTGAACTCGATGATGGACGGGGTGTACCGTTAGGAATGCGATTCTGGGAAGTATTGCAAAAATTCTCTCTCTGTGCCGGACCCACATCACAGCAACGGTGCCTAGATGAGTTCTGTATCAGAAGTAGTTAGTGGAGCTTTTATAGCTCGTAATTTTTTTCTGTTGTATGGTACAGAATAATGATGATAGCATGTTTGGTGATAGATGTGATGGATGCAAATCTGATTCGGTTTGTAGTATCTGTATCTGGTCTGGATACACACCACATGAGCGCATCAGCAATCGTAAAATACACATGCTGCCCAGAGGTGTCTCCCATATGGGACTGGTGTGAGTGCATGTTGGAGTTGTGTGACATCTGTATAACACTCAGACAACTTTAACTGAATACCCGAAAATAGAAGTAACTGTCACTTTTCCACTGCAGGTAGCAGCAGCGTGAGAGTCGCGGCTCGCACTGACTTGTGTCTGGTGGTGGCTCATGGTGGGGTGGATGTGCGTGCACTCTTGGAGCGTCTATGCTCTGCAAATAGGTCTTCGCTCCCATCCAGTTACTTCAGCAACGGTGTCTAGCTGATCACATATTCTGAGAGGAATTTCTCAGGTGTCAAGTATGAAAGGGATGTCGCCACCTCATGTTTGCGGGCATCTGTGCATGGTTTGAAAATGCCGGTGGATCTCGACTTCTGGGAATATGTGAAGTAGCTTTCTTTGCAACCCAGCAAACGGGGCTGGCGGGTGGTGCGTGCATGTGTCTGTTGCATTATTTTGCGAGCAGGTCTGTAGGCTGCACTATGCGTTATTTGGAGAGTTTATGAGTAGTGAGCCTGTCTATATATTAGTGTACTGCATTATTTAGGAGGAGTTTTCATGTCTGTACTGAAATTACTTCGGTACTTTAGGAGTTGTTTGCGTGTCTGCAGAGCGTTATTTAGAATTAATTTACAGACCTGTGGGCTGTGTGGCATAACACCAAATGTGTCAGAGCGTGTGTTTTGTAACAGTGTGATAAATATACTACTATAATTTCGTAGGCTTCCGCTGCCAGAGTCAGTCGACATAAAAGTTTTCTGGGTATGGTACTGCGTCATAATGTAAAAATTACTGCTGCTGCAGAAAAACCAACGTTTCGGCCACGATTGCAGCAGCCTTCTTCTGGGTCTAATGGTGCGTTCTAGCTGTGAAGTGTCCTTTATATTTTGTTGCTAGTGTTCACTGCGCATGCCATTACATCACAATTTTAAAAAGGTAGTTTGTTTCATTGGTCACTTAAGGAAGAAGGAGAGGGAACTTTATTTTAATAGGTTATTGCGGAGGATGGAGAACGTGACCTCTGTTGTCTATTGGCTCTTGTGTTAAGTACCATGACTGGTGGTCACCGTCGAATGAGAAGTTGGCTGCTGTTTACCACCTGCTGGACGTCGGCCGCGCGGCGGCAGTTACTCGCCGGTAGTGCTCGTGCCTCCTGTTGACAGTGCGGTCTGTTGGGCTCCGATTGCTGGCAGCCAAGATGGGGCAAGCCTGAGTCCATCCTCCCTGTTCATGTTGTTAGGGTGTCTAAGTATTTCGATGGCCTCTCTGATTTTGCATTTCGTCATAATTGGCTGCTTGGTCAACACACAGGCTTCGCTGAATTTTACTTCTTTTCCACAGTTTCGCTGGTGTTCTGCCGCTTCGGATTTGTTGTGTTGCTCTAGACGAATATAACGCTCGTGTTCCCGAATGCGCGTTGCTATTGGCCTACGAGTTTCGCCGATGTATGCCTCTCCACATCCGCATTCCACCTTGTAAACGCCTGCAGTGTGTAACGCAGCCACCTTGTCCTTAGTGGAGCCTAGCACGTCCTGGATCCTACGACCACTATAGAAGACAGGCTGCTCCCCAACGCGGCGAAGTTGTTTGCCTATTCGGTCAGTAACGTTCTTCACATAAGGTAAGCGTACTGTTGGCTGCAGTTTGTCTATTTCTTGCTTGTCTTTCTTATTTGTGTTCGTCGACAAGGCTGTGTTTATCGCCGGCCAGAGTGACCGTGCGGTTCTGAGCGCTACAGTCTAGAACCGAGCGACCGCTACGGTCGTAGGTTCGAATCCTGCCTCGGGCATGGATGTGTGTGATGCCCTTAGGTTAGTTAGGTTTAATTAATTCTAAGTTCTAGGCAACTGATGAACTCAGAAAATAAGTCGCATAGTGCTGAAAGCCATTTGAGCTGTGTTGATCCACTTATGGCTGTAGCCATTGGCTAGAAAAGTTGTGCTTAACCTTTCAAGCTCAGGTGTGATGTTTTGAGCATTACTTAGGCGCTGCGCATGGATTGCCAAAGAACGGATGGCAGAGTTCTTCTGCCCTGGGTGGTGGTAGGATTGAGCGTGCTGATACCTGTCTCATGTCCATTATAATTATCCGGGCTGTTATGCCGTGGTCGGTTGATGAATTTTGTCTCAGTTCCCAACGTTTCGTCTCCGACTGCGGGTGACATCTTCAAGGGGGTCCGTAGGTCGATGGAAGGTCCAACACACCCACTGGCACGCAACTGACTGTCTGTATGTGTAGGCTTGCGATATACTCTGTGACCCATTGTGCCCTCCGTTCTCCTGTACACCTCGACGTCTAGAAATGGGATAGCACCATTCTTTTCTACTTCCAGCGTGAACTGTATCTTCCCGTGCATATTGTTCAAATATTCGTGAAACTTGTGTAACTCCGTTTCACCATGAGGCCATATAGCAAACGTGTCGTCCACGTATCTGAACCAGCAACGTGGGCGTAAGGGAGCTGAACCAAGGGCCGTTGCTTCAAAGGCTTCCATGAATATGTCGGCTGCCAACGGAGATAGGGGACACCCCATTGCTACGCCGTCTGTCTGCTCGTAGTATTTTCCTTGCCATTTGAAGTACGTTGAAGTCAGGCACAACTCAACCAGGTCACATATGTCTGGCGGGACATGCTCCTGAAGGATGCGGATAGTTTCATCTACTGGCACGTTCGTAAATAGTGATTTCACGTCAAGGCTGACCATGACGCGCAGTGATCACTAACAACAAAACATAAAGGACACTGCACAGCTGCAACGCACGCAGGGGAGGGAGGATAGGTTAGTGGAGGTAGCCCAATTGACCTATCTTCCCGCCAAAATTCAAACGTCCCGCCAAAATTCAAACGTCCCGCCAAAATTCTCCATCGTGGATGACGTTATCATGTGATGTAACGTGCGCCATTTAGGATGATGTCATCGTCGCCATCTTGGATAACGGTACTTTGGGGTAGAACCGGCCCTGCCTCTGCTTATGGGACTATGATACACCTGGAGACGACTCTGACAGGTGACTCGTATGTACGCATCCTGTCTGATCACATGCATCCTTTTTTGTCCATTGTGCATTCCGACAGACTTGGGCAATTCCAGCAGGACACCCCACACCTCCAGGAACGCTACAGACTGGCTGCAGAAACAGTCTTCTGAGTTTAAACGCTTCTACTGCCCTCCAAACTCCCCAGACCTGAACATTATTGAGCATATCTGGGATGCCTTGCAGCATGCTGTTCAGAATAGATCTCCCCCCTCGTACTCCTACGGTTTTATGGGCAGTCCTGCAGGGTTCATGGTGTCAATTCCCTCTAGCACTACTTCAGACATTAACTGACTCCATGCCAAATCGTGATGCGTCACTTCTGCGTGCTCGCGGGGACCCTACATGTTATTAGACAGATGTAATAGTTTTTTAGGCTCTCCAATGTAGAACAAGTAAATAAACTGAGTTGCAGTTTTTGCTGTGTCGTAAGTGACAATGTGGCTAACTATCGAACACATGCAAGCAGTTTTTAATGTTTTGAATTGGCGAATTATTACACTTCCCTTACAGGGCTTCGAAGAGAACTTCACCGACATCATACGTGTGGAAATACACCAAATAACCAAATAGTAACTAGTTAACAGCGCTGCAGACCACTGCCACGACGTCGAAAGAGGAGGTCCCACAGACTTTTGCACCACATTTAAGCAAACACGTAACAGTGGTTCGGCTCCTGAGCTTAGCTCTGTGCTTGATGCCCGGCAGACCCTGCTCTGCTGTTGTAGCGATCAGACAACTTACTAATGAAGCTATTCAGACTTTCACAATGTACAAGGCAGTCGTAAAAGTGGATGTCGGTCTCGTTTATGAGAAATGTCGTCAGAATATTAGTACAACATTTAGATTGTATCTGAAAAATATCCTGATCGTGCCACGGCCTTGCGATCTGCCTTTACAGACATGTTATAAATCATTTCAACTATAAGGGTGAAGAAAAAAATACCCTGATGAAAAATATCAGCAACTGATGAGAGTGATGAAATTAAGATTTTAGCTGAGGTAACAAAGAACCCACGCGTTAGTAGGAGGCAGCTTGAATAGTAGTCATCTGTAACGCATTTCACCCATTCCACTTTACTCTATGCCAACAGCTTCGTGACAATGACTTGCAAAATCGGTTACACTTCCCTGAACGAACTCTATGAAAACTTCAAAGTGATGTGACTTTTCTAGGCAATATTTTGCTTATGATAGGAGCATCGTTTAGAAATCATGTGCAAATTTCGTGATGGTTGCATCGTTCGTCCAGGAAACTCAAAATAGCCTGTAAGGTCACAAGACTTAACATCCCTGGACTCCCGTTGGAAAAATAAGAAGAAAGGAAGCACCAACGATTCCAGAAGACAAGAGAAATACCGACAGGTATAGATGAACACGTTGAATTTACGTGTTGTTTTTCCGTGGGGAATCGGTGTATAGCATGAGCTAATGCACAAAGACAATATTTTGAGCTCTTGAAATGACAGTCAAAATGATAAAACCTCGAAGCGTACCAAAGTTTCGTGTCTGCTTATATTTGGTCCAGTACGGCAGACGTTGGTGAGTCCTCTTCTCCTCGCGAAAGGGCAGTCACTTGCAGCGCTTTTATATTGTTACTATTTCATCGGATTGCACACTAGTTATGTCACTGAAGCCTTTCTCGAAGGCCTGTATGGCACAGAGAAAAAACATAAGGTTACCCCAGAGAAAAACTGGATAGTGGAATAACGTTAAACACTACTTGCGAATGGAGGAAGATTCACCACATTATATTTTTGAAAACTACACATCGATATATTTACTGTTTCCGGTGTGGCCTGGCTTAGGTACCTTACCCTGTACAGCAACGGTTTAACGTTTCTCTAATAAATGCCATTTTGGCGACTGATATTTCGGCCAAATATCGACCAGCCATCGCCTTTTTTCCCCGTCAGTGCTGCACAGAAATTCCACATGCCAACGAGCACATCACAAATAATTTTGTATCTTCTGTGCGTAGAACACAACACTGCGCTGACGCACCTACGTGCAGTTCAGTGCCTGCGACCACGGCAATACTTCAACTGCAGGAGAAATGGGACCAGTTCTGGACTAGAAACTTACTCACCACCGAAATAGCCAAACGATCGAAGAGAGCCTCGAGGCGCAAATATTGTTCGGGTGTTTAAAGATATCGTCGTGAAGACTATGAGAGTACAAAAGGATTCCCTCTGCTATGGAATGCTACTTCATAATTGCGACAGTTCGTAGGTGGACTGCTACTATGTGGCATACTCACCTGCCAGTTTACTGTCAGAGTTGTCTCCCTCCGCCAAAATGTTTTATTTTAAGGGATTGGAGGCTCGTATTTTATTCTTTCACCTCTGATACATCAAACCTGAGTGGAATTCCAGGGTTTACAGCGTGGACGTGGAATAGCATTTGCTGAAAGAACTAGTAAGCGCTCGGATAATTTCTTGTCCTAATCTGCTGTTTTCAGATGATAAAGTAATAACACCTCACAGTGAGGAAGACAGCCAGCAAACAGTCAATTGGCTAAACGAAATGAACGGGTACAATTTTAAAAAATCCTTGCAAATACCAAAATTTCCATGGTAATGGAAGGAGTCGCATGGCGTTGTTGGGTGGGAGACACCGTGAGATTGGTTCAGCCACTTGATCGGAATGGGTTTTCTTCCTCCACGAGTAATGGCCCCAACCCGCGGGACCACACGGACGTGTGTTAAATGTATCTGTTGAGTACAGGAGACTACACTACCAGTCATATACAATGAGGGAAAAAATCGCAACACCAAAAAATTATTAATGTAGAGTAATGAAATTTCGGCAGTACATTTGTTTAGGCAACATATTTTTCAATGCTTGAAACTGAAAGACCACAGATTAATGTAAGCACGAGATACGCCATTGAAAATGTGAAAAATACTGATAAATTAATAACCGGTTAAACTGCCAAAAATTTGAATGCAGGCATGCAAAAGTGCAGGCACTGTGTTGTACAGGTACCGGATGTCAGTTTGTGGGATGCAGTTCGATGCCTGGTAACTCTGATCGGCCAGTACTAATGCTATATGTGGACAGCACTGGAGTTGTCATCCAATGGTGTCCCATATGTGCTCGACTGGGGACAGATCTGGTGATCGAGCAGGTCAAGGCAACATCTCGACACTCTGCAGAGGATGTTGGGTTAGAACAGCGATATTTGGGCGAGCGCTATCCTGTTGGGAAACATTCCCTGCAATGCTGCCATCCATGAACAGTCGAATCACCAGACTGACGTATAGTTTCGTAGCCAGGGTGCGTGGGATAACCACGAGAGTGTTCCTGCAATCAAATGGCTCTGAGCACTATGGGACTGTTGAGGTCATCAGTCCCCTAGAACTTAGAACTACTTAAACCTACCTAACCTAAGGACATCACACACATCCATGCCCGAGGCAGGATTCGAACCAGCGACCGAAGCGGTCGCGCGGATCCAGACTGTAGCGCCTAGAACCGCCCTGCCACCCTGGCCGGCGTTCCTGCAATCCTACGAAATCGCACCCGAGGCTATAGCTTGGTTGCAGGCCCTCAACTGTCATCCATCTAACCAACACTCGGCCATCATTGGCACCGCGTTAGACCCGTCTTTCCTCAGAAAACAAAACAGACTTCCACTTTGCCCTCCAATGAACTTCCGCTTGACACCACTGAAGTCGCAAATGGTGGTGGTTTGTGGTCAGTGGAATGAATGCTTCAGGGCATGTGGCTTGGAGCTGTGCTTGAAATAACAGTATTTGTAACAGTTATTTGTCTCGCAGTGTTGCCAACTGCTGCTCAGACTGCTGCTGCACAAGCAGTACGATGCGCCACAGCCATACGCCGAGCACGATGGTCTTCCCTCTCGATAATGCCACGTGACCGTCCGGAGCCCGGTCTTCTTGCGTCAGTACCTTCTCGAGAGCACCGCTGCAAGCACTCATGAACAGTGGCCACGTTCCTCCCAAGTCTTTTTGCAATATCACAAAAGGAACATCAAGCTTCTTGTAGTTTTATTACAAGACCTCGTTGAAACTCAATGAGGTGTTCTTAATGGAATCTTTGGCGGCTTAAAGATATTCTTTACTGGCATCAACTCACCACGTCCAATCTGAAAGGTAATTACCGCTCACGGCCGTTACAACAGGTATCCAAAGCAAACCTGATTTCAAACTGATAGTGGCGCTATTAGCGCCACATCTTATCTGACTGGTGCGAAATCTGAACAGATATCATCTTTCAGCAGTTGAAACATTGTAAGGTGGTGTGGTCTCTTGACCTTCATTTCCTACATATTCCATCTCCGCAATCGTATTCTGCACATCAAGACGCTTCAGTCGAACCCAAACTCGATAAGATACAGTCAATTTTGTCTGAATTCATGTAAGCGATATGCAAATCTAATAAGTAAATCACAAGTGCGCACTGAGATTGAAAAAGTCGAGGCTGGCGTACACAACATGACGGCCACAGGAATTTTCGTTCTAAAGAGGAAACCAGCCCGCTGGGAAGCTCGTCGCTTCAGAGGGGTGGGTCTACAACATACCTACTTCGGCCGAAGCGACTGCCCAGAGAGAAGACAGCTTTTGCCAGAGCGAAGGGATAACAACTCCCGTGTTCGACTTAAAAGCAAATTCCGCTACATTGTGTGGGAGCATCCAGAAGACGCATTTTTTCACGGACCAACTGCGTAGTTACGGAGTTCTCACAGGAGGACAGTATACACCTAACGGAGATGCTACAGATTTCCGCATTGGTCGACTCAAACGAAACAACATTCTCCCGTTTAAAAGAGCAACGCTAATTGGCGGAATATTTCTGACACAAAGAGTGAGAGGAGTGAGGGAAGGCAGTGAATGATATACCCTTGCAACTTTCCCAGAAAAAGGGCCCATTCCGTTGTCGCTCTTGGAGTACGAACACGTAACGAGAGCGAGTGCGCTCATATGTGTACACAAAGAGCGAGGAAGAAAGTCTCTCCCCAGTACTTCACTGGGAGAACACCTCTGTCGTTGGCGAATCGGAGTGACACTCTATATTGAGTCGCTCGCGATTAAGCGTTGTTCACTGTGCTGGCTGACACACTTATTGTGGTGTGACCGTGGACAGGGTACTAGTTAAACGCCTGTGAGCGAGTATTGAGTGGCATCGCAGTGGACTGCTTATCTGACTGGTGTACCAGGCCAATACTAAGACTAGAGGTGGGTAGGAGTCCTTGACTTCATCAAGGCGTAGGGAGAGTTTGACTGGCGAAGGTCAATCCAGACCAAAAGAGATAATTGTGTTATCTGTCAGCAGCGTGCGACGCAGGCAGCAGTCGTCGCAGCTTCCGGTGTTGTGCGCCACAGTATATGCGAGCCCCATCTGTCCTCCCTAACAGTACACCCCACTACATTTCTCATCCGACAGCCTTGACTGTACCTAGAAAAGTTATTCAAGTGTTGTAGGCGTGGCACTCAGCCATTCTGCCGAGTAAATAACATTCTTAAAGAAAAGGGAGAAAAGAACCTTTCCATAACTTGTAAAATAATAGCATTCCTACCTATAAGAGGCAATCTACTGTTCCGAAAAGAACCCAGAAATTTATTATTATTTTATAAGAAAACGTTTCACTACATACATCAGAATTTTTTGTAATAAATAACATTTTTCATTCGTTTAGTGTTTTTCTTACACTAACTAGCAATATTCCCATATACGACTATTCCACTAGTTATGTAAGAATATACAGAATATTTCTGTATCTTTTCCTTACAGCGGACGACTCCAGAAGATATTTGTTGTGGAATGTTTTTCAAGCAGTTCTTGTTGGTACATTAGGAGCGTCTTTGTGACTTCTGTAGTAGTGTAAGGTGGAAATTGTTTCTTGCAGGAGCCAAATGGTACTTGTTGGATCAATTCATTGCGCAACTTGACAAAACAAAACCCATACTCTCACAACACGTCTACCAATTCTCGTTTATGTCGCACAAGTCCTTGGCGCTGCCATTCGTTTCCGTCAGTGTACGTGTATCCTTACATCGTAAATTTCAAGAAAATTCGTAAATCACTGAGCCAAAAACAAAATAAAATAAAAGCTGACCTGTTGGGCAGAACGACAGGTGACGGGGTGCTTTTGTGTCCGCAGTACGGTATGCGGCCCATCCTGATGGCGGCGTGGCACGGCCACAGGGACGCCGTCCAGATGCTCATCAACTGCGGCGCCAGCCTCGTCGCCGTCAACAAGGTGAGTCACGGCACCAAAGTAGCCAAGCAGTCGCTGAAATTCTTTGTGCTTTGCAAGGTGCACTGGACGCTTCGGGTGAGTTTGGCAGATTTCAGCGTAGGTATACTATCTCCTCTACATAAAAGCATTGTGTGGCTAAAATGTTTGCTGATCATGTCCATTACATGATATGTGAAATTTCCCGGCTTAAAGTGTATTCCATGGAGTTTCGGGGTTGCAGCCGAATGACGACTTATTCCCACGATATTTCGGCTGACAGCCCTTGAGCCATCTTCAAGTGTGTGGTTAATACTAGAGACTGGCTGCGCGGAGTGGCCGCGCGGTTTAAGGCGCCATGTCACGGACTGCGCGGCCCCTCCTGCCGGAGGTTCGAGTCCTCCCTCGGGCATGGGCGTGTGTACGTTGTTCTTAGCATAAGTTAGTTTAAGTAATGTGTAAATGTAGGGACCGATGACCTCAGCAGTTTGGTCCCTTAGGAATTCACACATTAGAGACTGCTAGTTTACCTCGCTAACTTTATACCGAAAAGAATAATCTTTGGAATGTCCTGTTGACATACAATGCTCGGTTTATGGCTTATTTACACGGCTGTGAAAGGCAGATCTAGCGATCATGTTCAAAGCGCCTTTCACACGCTGTGCGCGTTGTCTGACTAACGTAGGCTTTGCCACACTGGCAAAGTATTCTGTAGATTCTAGCTCTCGGCAATCCCGGGTCATCCTTCGCCGAACCGAGAAGCGCGTAAGTCTTTGCAAGTGTGAGGAAGATTACTTTGGCATGATCTTTCCTTAAGATTCTGTCTAATTTAGTCGAAATATTGCCGATGTAAGGGAGGAACACCCTGGACTTGAACCGCTCCTTCTCCTTTTGATTTTGTGGGTGATTTCTTCCTTCTCAAAACTGCGCTGATCTAATGTGGATATTATCCATGGAGACGGCCTTTGCGAAGCTGTCTACATCAGACAGAATGGACTCAACATGTATTCGGTGCACCAATGTTCGAAGAATGCCCATAGTTTGTGATGGGTAGTGGCTGCAAATACCGGGTCTGTATATGTGGGCTTACGATAAACGGAATGCTCGAGTGATCCATCGATATTATGACAGACCAACACATCCAAAAGCTGCAGGCAGCCGTTTTTCTCCACTTCCATCGTAAATTTGATATTCTTGTGACTGAATTCAGTTGCTGCAGAAAGCGTGATGGTTCTTCTTCACCATGGGGTCACACTGCAAAAATTATCATCTACATAACGTTAAAAGAGTTTTGGTTTAAGTTCTGCCGAATCAGATGCTCTCTCCTCAAAGTCTTTCCTGGTTATTCTGCCGTTGAAATCTTGGCCTTGACGAAATCCTTCTGGGATTATGTAATTAAGGAGTCAGTAGATATACGTTTAGCGGAAGATCTGATTAATCTTGTTATCGGTTTTCAATAGTATAAGGCGTGGGAACCAGTGATTTGCGTAATATATACAGGAAGGAAACGTTCTATGACTAATGACACTTCTAATGATAGTTAATTTTATTAATTTCACGTCTGAATCTTAGCTCCGCGAGCCCGCATTCAGACAGAGATCGCGTATGTAGTATCACCATTACGCACGCACTTTTGAGGCTTAGGTGGAGCAATACACGAAGAAGGCACGGAACTCAACAAACGTCGCTCAAGCAGCGGCTGCCTCTGCGCATCCGTCTCCACGCAAATTTTCAGTATAGCGACGTGAACTATCAATCTACAGAGCTAAACGCACACCTGAAGATGGTTGCATGGTTGACAGCCGAAATATCGAGGGAATAAGTCGACGTCATGCAGCTGCAATCTCGAAACTTTGTCCATTATGTGTGACATGTTTAATTCGTTCCTTATGTACGAGGGCAGTTCAATAAGTAATGCAACACATTTTTTTTCTGAAACAGGGGTTGTTTTATTCAGCATTGAAATACACCAGGTTATTCCCCAATCTTTTAGCTACACAACACTATTTTTCAACGTAATCTCCATTCAATGCTACGGCCTTACGCCACCTTGAAATGAGGGCCTGTATGCCTGCACGGTACCATTCTACTGGTCGATGTCGGAGCCAACGTCGTACTGCATCAATAACTTCTTCATCATCCGCGTAGTGCCTCCCACGGATTGCGTCCTTCATTGGGCCAAACATATGGAAATCCGACAGTGCGAGATCGGGGCTGTAGGGTGCATGAGGAAGAACAGTCCACTGAAGTTTTGTGAGCTGCTCTCGGGTGCGAAGACTTGTGTGACGTCTTGCGTTGTCATGAAGAAGGAGAAGTTCGTTCAGATTTTTGTGCCTACGAACACGCTGAAGTCGTTTCTTCAATTTCTGAAGAGTAGCACAGTACACTTCAGAGTTGATCGTTTGACCATGGGAAAGGACATCGAACAGAATAACCCCTTCAGCGTCCCAGAACACTGTAACCATGACTTTACCGGCTGAGGGTATGGCTTTAAACTTTTTCTTGGTAGGGGAGTGGGTGGGGCGCCACTCCATTGATTGCCGTTTTGTTTCAGGTTCGAAGTGATGAACCCATGTTTCATCGCCTGCAACAATCTTTGACAAGAAATTGCCATCCTCAGCCGCATGACGAGCAAGCAATTCCGCACAGATGGTTCTCCTTTGCTCTTTATGGTGTTCGGTTAGACAACGAGGGATCCAGCGGGAACAAACCTTTGAATATCCCAACTGGTGAACAATTGTGACAGCACTACCAACAGAGATGTCAAGTTGAGCACTGAGTTGTTTGATGGTGATCCGTCGATCATCTCGAACGTGTGTGTTCGCAGGCTCCGCCATTGCAGGAGTCACAGCTGTGCACGGCCGGCGCGCACGCGGGAGATCAGACAGTCTTGCTTGACCTTGCGGCGATGATGACATACGCTTTGCCCAACGACTCACCGTGCTTTTGTCCACTGCCAGATCACCGTAGACATTCTGCAAGCGCTTATGAATATCTGAGATGCCCTGGTTTTCCGCCAAAAGAAACTCGATCACTGCCCATTGTTTGCAACGCACATCCGTTACAGACGCCATTTTAACAGCTCCGTACAGCGCTGCCACCTGTCGGAAGTCAATGAAACTATACGAGACGAAGCGGGAATGTTTGAAAATATTCCACAAGAAATTTCCGGTATTTTCAACCAAAATTGGCCGGGAAAAAAAATGTGTTGCATTACTTATTGAACTGCCCTCGTAAAATATGTGAAATCAGACGCCGCTTTGAGCCACATGTGAAACGTATGAAGGAAAAGTACTAACAACGAATGGAGCGAGTATTGTTATTGTTTTTTCGTAAGTTGTTGTGTACGTCTGTAGATGTGTTTCGCATTAGACGATCTTACATCGGCAAGATTAAGGCTCCTGTTTGCGATCTCAGCCCTGTTTCGTAACACAACACAACAGTAATGGGAATAGAAATAGAATATAGAGCCAAACACGGTTGTTTGACTCGATGAATCGTTACTTGGAAAATTAAATGTAAAACGGAATGTAAAAGCGAGAACTCGTGTCTCACTATTCCTACTCGTGCGTAAGGCAGACTTGCTAAAGCCTCTGTTACATCTGCTGTTTGATGTTTTGATGTATTCTTCACAGAATCGATGTGCGACGTTGCTTGGAGACTTCGCTCCGATAGTGTTCCCACATGGGAAGCCAGAGGAAGTGAACTAGAACTAGCTCAAATTGTCGCAATATATTTCACTGCTGTGGGGTAGGAGCAAACTGAAACCGTTGCAGTTATCCTGTATCGAGATAGCATTATCAGTGTCAAGTCCTGTAATGTAGGGACTTGTGCTTCCTTTCGGAAGTGCACTTTTACCATGGAAAAGAAAGACGAATATTCTGTGAAGATACAAACTTTCACAATCAGTATTACTTACCGGCTACGGTCACCAGACCCACTACCTGGTTCCTATCTGACTGCTTCCAGGAGCAACAAAAATTTGATATTCTGTATCTCATATGATAATAGACCAAATTTAAAATTTAAAAATGCTGTCATAACCTTCCCATTAAGAGGTACAATCTTATATTAAAGTTGGAACACAATAAGTCAGTTATTAAAGTTAAAAACTGTGTATATGTCTGGAGGCAGAGTAACCGACGGTGCGCAAATTACGTAGACTATATTGATTCAGTATTTAAGGATGAGAGCACATAGCGGCTTGCAACAAATTTTGCCCATGTAGTCAGTCTTTTCGAAACTTCCCCTCACTGGCCCTCGCCAGAAAGTAACAAAAAATGTGTATCAATTGCTACATTTTGGCGATTCACGCAGTAAAACTTCGGCATCAGGCAGTACATTTTAATGTATCATTTCTTTGCTATGAACTTTATTAGCAATTATATTTGCAAGCAAAACCCACATATATCACTGAAGCAACTCGCATAATTGTACTCTTATTATTGTATGCCACACACGGTACTTGAGAAATATGAGGGCATTGAGATTGAGATACGTGAAAAACTAGCTTTTCTTGAAACGGAGCGCAAACCATGCAGAATATACGCTTTCATTGTTTGATTCGCATCTTTACTCCACACGCCACCTAATGGAATGTGGCGGAGGGAGTTTCTGGTATCAATATAACCTCCCCCTAAATCCTGTTCCATTCAGGAATGGTGTGTGGGAGGAATGTATGAACTCTAATTTCACTGATTGTCTCGTTGTGGTCATTTCACGAGACGTACGCGGGAGGAAGTGGTATACAGCCCGTCCTCTCTGGGAGACTTTCAGTAGTAAACTTCTCCATGATGCACATATCTTCTTTTGCAGGGCTTGTTATTAGAGTCTGATGAGCATCTCTGTAACGGTCTTACTAAACGAAGTTGTAACGAGATATTAGCTCTGTTTAGGATCTTCTATGTCTCCTCCGTTAAGCCTACTTTGTAAACGTCTGAGGCTAAGAAGCATTTATCGACAAACGGCCAAAATAGCCACTTTTTTCTTGGATGGATTACATTTTCCTTAGATTTCTCCAGCTAGTCTCAAACTGTCTTCTGCATGTCCTACAACCGTGAAAGTCATTTCAAAAGTTCTGCAGGCTGCAAGTTGAATCTGAAGAAAATATTTTACAAAATATTCAATATAGTCTCCATTGTTACTTTTGGCAGCTACCCATCGTTTTGGCAACTTCTGTATTTCGGGCAGGGCACCTTAATTGTCGAGCTGTCTGGTTGTTCGGGTCACCTCAATGGAATCTTCATCAATTGTATAAAAACTTTCCTCACAGAGATTCTCCTTCAATTTGGGGAACAAATCGAAGTCTAGTGGACTCATAACAGCACTGTATAGTGGCTGGGGAAGTATTTTACCATCCGCATTTGTCGAGCGTTTCTCTCATTGTAGGGCAATCTAGGGTTTGCATTATTGTGCAAAATGAGGACAACAGCTGCAAGTATTCCAGGCCTTCTTTGACGAATTTCCAGGAGAAGAACATTTTGCGGAAATAGCTTGTAGTACGAGCCTGTTACAGACGTCACTGGGCACTCTATTTATAGCTATGACCCCTTTCATACCATACGCTAAGATCGTCATCCTTTTACCTTCAATTGTTGACGGCGGAATTTTTCGGGCGTGAAGAGTCAGAACTTTTCCATTGTGATGACTGAGACTTTAGTTCTGGCTAAAAGTCTCGTATCCAGGTCCCATGAAGTGCAAAATTTTTTTTCAGAAACTGTTCTCCATCTGCTCGATAAAGTCGAAGCAATTCTATTGCAAGCTGCTTTCTGATCTTCATTCATATAATATTTTCTGTTATGTTTCTGTAAACTGAAGTGACAGACCTTCTGGCCTCATATGCAGTTCCCTCACATGTTTTTCGTCGATCCGCTCTCAAAATGGCATTACCAACAACCTGAGAGGTGTAGTCTGTTGCAGTTAATGGCCTTCCACTTCTTGGGTTATCCTCAGTGCTTACGGGACCTTCGCGGAAACGAGCAGACCACCGTGACATTGTGCTACGATCCGCAGTTCACAGCCATAATTTTGTTTATAGATGAGGATCACGAGGGACGGTACAGTAAATAACGAAAATACTCATGTGCGGGAAGGTGCTTATAGGCGAGGAATCGTGATTGATGTGAGGCTTCTGAATCGATTCAGTACCAACGTATCAGCACGAACTGTCAGTGACAGTCTTAGAGGCATACACTTTAGCAAACAGATAAACAGATGTTTTACAGTACCGATTTCTGTTCAATAAATTACCATTTGCACTGGAGAACGTTAGCCTCCCAGAGAGACAATAAGTGTGGTTCACGCACGAAGGTGCACCACAGAATTTTATACGGAGCGTGCGACAGTAACGTTTCGTGGGCGAGGACGTCCAGTAGCATGGTCTCTCCTTTCAGCGGACCTGAATCCGTTGTCTTTCTGGATATGGGAACATTTAAGCGCGTTGGTGTGTGAAACTAGCCCATCGACAATGTGCAGACTTTACAGCGGTGTGTGATGAATGCAAGTGACCCAGTCTTGATAGAGCCACGTGTGTTTGAAAGAGTGCGTGATCCCCTGTGAAGAAGGGCTGAAGGAAGTTTCGGGGTGCGTGTTAACCACACGCAGCACAGCCATTACAGTCTGCTTAGCCCATATTTCATGTATTGGTTTCCAGACATATCATTATAATATACGAACTTCTAGTTTTAACCGCTACTACTCCCTACATGAATACGTGGCACTCTTTTAACACAGTGTATACATTGTAAACATTATCATATGGGATACTCCCTACCTTTCCTTTGCGTGTATTTAAAAATTTTTCCCGCTGACAACAATCTTATAGGAAATACTGAATGTAATCCGATACACTGTAAACTCGTATTTTGTACACTAAACGACAGAATTACGATCACTCCCCAAAGTTTGTTATAAATGTTTAGAAACGTCCTGTAAGAGGGCTCCACAAAGGAAAGTTGTTGGTTCTGCCAAACGCTATTACGTGACAATAAAAAGAAGTGCGAACAGCGCACGTCAGTGCTCGTATGCAATAAACTACGGTTTAAGATAAAGCATCAATGGCATAGTAATCTCACTGTTTTGCTTTAACATCAGTTGAGTTAATCATTTGCCAATTTACATTAAGATCTCTTTATAAATAGCAAATTCACGTTTAGACATGATTAATAACCTCATATCCTCCGATCGCACACACGCTTTGTTCTGCCACATACACTGTGCGTTTCAGCCTAGCTTTCCTTTATCGACCACTAAACGGCAGATAATGACAGCTGCGGGTATCTCGAGCAGACTGCGTGCTGCTTATGAATATTGAGGAACCATCTCTGGCGGGTATCTCGGACACCGTTAGCAGGCATAGCTTATTACCACGTAGAACGTACATTAATATTCATATCCTGCATGCAGATATCAGCCAACAGCAGCATGCTTAGCCGAATACTAGTCCTCATATTTGACATGGACAATACGAAGTCCTATGTGTGCAACACAAGTAAATAAAATTCTCTGATCGGAACAAGTGTATTTTTTACGTTTTCGGATTTATAACGATGGTCTTTACTTAAATGAGACCAAGTTTCTGCTGATTACTAGGAAATCAGTATGCTTCCTGTACTTACGGAATACGATTAAGTGGGAGAGATTTTAAGAGTGAATGCTCTACGAGTGCCCTGGAACAAAAGGAAGTTGTTTACTTCGGACATAGTTTATGAAACATTAAGCGACTCCAAGTGCTTCAATAAAATACAGGGTGAGCACAAAGTCTTGTCCTGATTATAACAATTTATGACAGAATAGCCGTATGACATAATAATTTACATTTGATGCCGTTACATAGGATAGTGTTACTAGTTTTTTTTAAGACCATTTACGTTAGTAAACCTCAACGTTTGCTCCCTTGGTAGCTCGGAGAATGTCAGGGCGGAATTCCAGTTCCTGACAGGTGTTTCGTAACATGTGTTCTGTCACAGTACCCACAGCAGCTTGTATCCTAGCCTTCAGTTCGTCGACGTCAGCAACTGGCGTGACGAAGACTCTGTCCTTGATATAGCCCCAGAAAAAAAGTCAAGGGGCGTAATGTCTGGAGAGCGGGGTGGCCAGGGTGTTGGACCATTCCTTACGATCCACCGATCCAGAAATGTTTCATCCAGGAAATCACGCACTATCAAAGCCCAGTGGGTGGGTGTTCCATCTTGCTGGAAAATTATCCATGGTTGATATTCTTCTAACTGTGGGGGAATAAACTGTTGCAGAACGTCTAAGTAAATGTTAGCGGTAATGGATTTTTCCGCTAAGAAAAACGGTTCAAAACCTTGTTATGCTTGACGCCGCACCTAAAATTCACTTTTTCGCTGTCTCGCTGTGACTGGGTAGTATAAGGAGACTCTGAACCCCATATACAGACTTCATGCCTATTTACCATTCGACTGACATGAAAGGTGGATTCATCGGTAAAGCATATGCGATTTAAGTAATCGTTAGTGCCATCGATCATGTTGAGTATCTCAGTTGCAAACTCAGCACGTGTCAGAAAATCATTCGGCTGCAAGGCCTGCACGATTTGCACTTTGTAAGCATGCAACCTAAGCCTTTCATGAACAATCTTCATCACACTTGCTTGCAGTATTTGAAGTTCACATGATGCTTGACGAGTTGATTTACACGGACTCCGTTGAAACGATTCCCGAACACGATTAGCAGTTGCATCACTCACACGAGGCTTGCCACTTCGAGTACAATCTTCGACGCTGCCTGTTTCGTTAAACTTCGCATACCATCGCTTTACTGATTTAACGTCAGGAGGGCTGTGCCAATAAGAAGCCCGAAATTTACGCTGAACACTGATGGGCGATTTCGTTTCGTAAAACCAAAGCACACATTGCGCTTTCTCCTGCTTCGACGCCATTTCTCCAGCAACTAACGTGACCTAACAGACGGCGTCGGTGTTGTGGAGCACTAGCGCCATCTATTGGTCACAACAGCTAGTAACACTAACCTATGTAACGGCATCAAACGTAACTTATAACGTCAAACTGTTATTCTGTTATAAATTTTTACCGTCAGGGCAAGACTTTGGGCTCACCCTGTATTACTACTTAGTTAAACTTGTATGGCATGTTTAGCTGACCGACACCGAGAGCTGGCATGCCTTCATTGGAATGGTTTAACTTCTTTGCGCTTGTTGGTATTTTTCTTTTGCTAAATGTGCCGCATCTTAATACACCGCGTAACATAACTAAAGGGCCACTACTTCGAAACCCAGTAATTGACCCCCATTGCGACGCAGAAGTTTGAAAGTTGGCTCAGAGATGCCTGCGATCTTCCTCTGTAATGGTGCGAAAGCGTGGTGCCCTGCGACGTCAGTCTCGGGCTCGGTGATGCTTCAGACTACAAAGTGTCGACACACGCGGAAAAAAGGCAAGACCTCAGGAGTTCATGTGACGTATAAGCTGGATCAGTTATGTCACAGTCGCACCAGATTCTCACACGTCTGCCCAGTGCCACAACGTCTGACACATTGGGAAGGTCGCCGGTCCCTCTCTTACCCACATTTCACGCCTTCTTTTGACGCCTCTGTGATGGAGCTTAATAGCGACGTCCACCTTTGAAATCACACTGCTTTCTTATGAGTGGCCCTGGAAAACATTTCACGCTCGTAATCGACACGAAAAGGTCTCAGGGGGCGGCATAAAGTATGTGGTGTGCGTACTGTAAGACCTTCGGTACACACACCATCAGATTATTTGACTTGTCGCTCTAACGAAGTAGGCGAGTGTCAGCAATATGTCTCGTGGTCTTATCGTGGCGTGTTTATCTTCTGAAGTTAGGGCAGACGATAGAAATTCCACTTGCACGCTTAGAGTAGCAGAGTGACGGTAACCAACTTTAAACAGAACTTTATTAATTTTCGAACACATTTATTAAAATAATAACAAGCATAAAAATAACTTAACTTGGTTCTGGATGCTGTTTACAGTTGACAATCTGAAGTTCCTTTGGTCTTGGTACGTTAATCTTATTCTCACATATATCTGATACTTGACAAAGTGTCTATACATTTATCTTCATGGCTATGTACAGGAATACGGTAATCTTATTAGGCGCAGATTGAAACTTGACTACAGACTAATGCAGACTGACCAATCGGAGGTCTGTACACTCGTTATAATACCTCGAGCGTTCAGGTATCACTGCGCGAGTGTGATCCGCGAGGAGAAAAGGTTCTACGTTAGCAGCAATCTCATTGGCTGCGTTACATATTAATACGCGGATCGGCGGAAGCAGAATTTGGTCCGTCTCTAAGATGGCGCCATCTCGTAGTGCGGAGACGGACGAGCGCTGCGCCTGCGCTGTTGTGCTTAGCGGGGCGCGCTCTAGTGGGAAAGTTGTGTACGCGCTGACTACGCGGAACTATGTACACAACAAAGTGCTTCAGTGATACCACGCCTTTCCTTGGGGCTTAGATTCCCCCACATTTCTGAGTCGAAAGCGACAGTTTGCAGCGCGATGAGCAGCAGGGCGAAGCTCTTAACCCATAGGCTCACAGCCGGCCGCCAGGTTTCAAGTCCGTTATTACAGTGCTGGCTACGAGACGGGCCGATCAGCCGTAGCTTCTGCTTAGTGTTTCTTCTTCCCTGTTAACATATGGCCTAACAAGTTATATACCACTGGACAGCTCAGAAATCGGTCTATAACACACTCGATTTCGTTCGATAGTTTACGAGTTATAAGCAGTCGTTTTCAGGTCCAGCCCTCGTCTCCCCCGCCCCCCCCCCCCCTCCCCCGCATATCACATCAAGGAAACATGATCCAGAAATTTTGTAATGTGCAAACAGAGGAAGAAGAAAACTGATGCACAGCATGAGTGTCAGAAACGTGTTAACTTCACATCACTTCACTTAACAGTACGGGCGGTTTTAAACAAAATTGCTATAAAATTATATAATTTTCAGAAAAGTGTGTAAGACGAAATACGCTGACATTCATAAATTTAAGTAGTAAATATAGGGTCGACTATGGGGAAAAATATTAATAAGTCAATGGGCTGATTTCGATCGACACTGCTGACACGCCCCAGACGATTCAGCACTTCTCTAAGGACATCGTGGAGCTGCTGCCTCACTGAGTATTATCTGGCCCCTTTGGAAAGTAACGCGGTAGCAATTTTTGCTGTGCTATACATGGTGGAGCCACTACGGAAGTTTCAGAACCATTTTAGGAAAGTTGTACGACGTCTGAATCAGCACTCTTATGTGCCGTGATCGCGGGAAGGTGCAACATCGACAAGTGACTGAATAAAACTACAATTGATCCTTCTGAGACACTGCCTCCCTCCCCCCCTCCCCACTATCCCCCCCCCCCCCAAACCAACTTGGCAGCACCGTAGTTGCCACCCGCGTACGCTTCTTGGGCGCTTTAATAATGTCCCCGTACAGAGACAGCCATCCACTGAATTCTAGGCTCTGGCGTTACAAGCAAACATTTCGACACAGCTAAGCTGATTGGCGCTACGCCGTTGAACTAGCGCTTGCTGCCCGAATGCATATCTAAGGGCTGTCGAAAGGAATGCCTGTCACACCGAAACACAGCAATCAGTGAATGAGTGTCTTTGTACAGCGACATTTTTAAAGTTCCCAACAAAGTTGCACGGATGGCATCTTGCTGTTGCCAAACTGGGAGTCGGGGGGTAGAAGGACCCTTTGTCGTTCTGTCGCACCCCGCCCCAGCCTCCCCCCTGCCCACCTGCGTCCACGCCACAGAATGACGCGAACCAGGAGGGTTGAAAAAGTGTAAACTTCTGCTTCAAATCACGTTCACATTTCGTCATATGGTTTTGAAGGTCCCTAATGCCCCCCCCCCCCTCTATACCACAGCAATAATTGCAATCACGCTACACTCCAAAGGGGTCAGATCAAGTTCAATTGGTTGCAGCTCGACGATCTCCTAGAGAAGGGCGTTTTAGCTGTGTCTAATGTTGTTACGAACATTGTCGGTTACTCATAACACTGCGAACTGCATTTTTACCGGCGAAATGTGTGAGAATCAACGCACCATGGGAAGGGTTGGTTTCGTTTATGCTGTTTGTACCAACCCCTGAGTCCTTTTCGTGTCGCTTTTGAGCAGCGCTATATCTGAAATGCTTTCCTTGGCCACCCGTAAAAAACAGCGAGATTTCATCTCTAGATGTCGAGGATGTCACCATCGCAGAGGCGTCAAGAGAAAGGAGAAATGTGGGTCACTGGGAGTATAGCGACCTCCCCATTCTGTGGCACACCTACGATTGTGTTGCGCTGATTGTAGTAAAATTTGGCTCAAATTTGACATTATTAACTAACCTTACACGTCACAGGAACGTCTGAACACTTGCCTTTTTTTCACATTTTTCGACACTTTGCCTTAGAAGCGTCGCCGATCGTTAGGGCGACGGCTCAGAACGCCACGCTTTTGCGCCATAGCAATACATCCCCCCCCTCCCCCTCCCCCCCCTAGTGAACCATGAACCTTGCCGTTGGTGGGGAGCATTGCGTGCCTCAGCGATACACATAGTCGTACCGTAGATGCAACCACAAAGGAGGGGTATCTGTTGATACGCCAGACAAACGTGTGGTTCCTAAAGAGGGGCAGCAGCCTTTTCAGTAGTTGCAGGAGCAACAGTCTAGATGATTGACTCATATGGCCTTGTAACATCAACCAAATCGGCCTTGCTGTGCTGGTACTGGGAACGGGTGAAAGCAAGAGGACATACAGCTCTGCTGTGAGGTTAAATGATGATGGCATTCTCTCGGGTAAGATATTCTCGATCTCTGGGCGGGAATTACTCAGGATGACGTTGTTATCAGGAGAAACAAAACTGGCGTTCTACGGATTGGAGCGTGGAATGTCAGATCCCTTAATCTGGCAGGTAGGTTAGAAAATTTAAGAAAGGAAATGGTTGAAGTTCGGTGACAGGAGGAAAAGGATATCTCGTCAGGTAAATACAGGGTTATAAATATTATAAATACGAAATCAAACATCAATAGTGCAGGAGTAGGTTTAACAATTGATAAAAAAATTAGGAAGTGGATAAGCTGCTATGAACAGTATAGCGATCGCGTTATTGTAGCCAAGATAGACACGAAGCCCACACCGACCACAGCAGTACAAGTTTATATTCCAACTAGTTCCGCATATGAGGAGGAGATTGAGGGAATGTATGATGAGATAAAAGAAATTATTCAGATAGTTAGGAGACACGAAAATTTAATATTCATGGGGGACTGGAATTCGATAGTAGGAAAAATGAAGAGAAGGAAAAGTAGTACATAAATATGGACTTGGGGGAAAGGAATGAAAGTGGAAGCCACCTGGTAGAATTCTGCACGGAGCATAATTTAATCATAGCTAACACTTGGTTTAAGAATTATGAAAGAAAATTGTGTACGTGGAGTAGGCCTACAGACACTGGAAGGTTTCAGTTTGGTTTTATAACGATAAGACAGAAATTTTGGATGCAGGTTTTAAATTGCAAGACATTTCCAGGGGCAGATGTAGACTGTGCCTACAATTTATTGGTTATGAAATACAGTTTAAAACAGAAGAAACTACAAAAAAGCAGGAATTTAAGGAGATGGAACCTGGGTAAACTGAAAGAACATGAGCTTCCAGGGAGTTTCAGAGGGAGCATTAGGGAACGATTGAGAAGAACAGGGGGATGAATATAGTAGAAGGAGAATGGGTAGCTTTGAGAGATGAAATAGTGAAGGCAGCAGAGGATCAAGCAGGTGTAGTAGAAATCCTTGGATAACACAAGAGATATTTAATGGGTGAAAGGAGAAAATATAAAAATTGAATAAGTGAAGGAGGAGAAAGGGAATAGAAATGTCTAAAAAAGGAGAAGGACAGGAAGTGCATAATGGCTAAGCAGGTATGGTTAGAGGACAAATGTAAAGATGTAGATGCATATATCACTAGGGGTGAGATGGATGCTGTCTAGAGAAAAATTAAAGAGACCTTTGGAGAAAAGAGAACCACCTGTATGAATATCAAGAGCTCATATGGAAAACCAGTCCTAAGCAAAGAAGGGAAAGCAGAAAGATGGAAGAAATGTATAGTGGGTCTACATAAGGAAGATGTACTTGAGGGAAACGGAAGAGGACGGAGATGAAAATGAGGATTTTAAGCCGAACAAGGGCCATGGAGTTAGAGCTATTGATAGCGTTGGGAGAGCCGGCCATGCCAAAACACTTCCCTCAGGTGAGCAAGATGTATGAGACAGGAGAAATACCCTCAGACTTCAAGAAGATTCATTTCCAAAGATAGCAGGTTCTGACAGGTGTAGAAATTATCGAACTATCAGTTTAATAAGTCACGGCTGCAAAATACTGGCATTAATTCTTTACAGAAGAATGGGAAAGCTGGTAGAAGCCGACCTCGAGGAAAAGTCAATTTCGATTCTGAAGAGATCTAGGAACACTCGAGGCAATGCTGAACCTTCGACGTCTCATAGAAGATAGTTTAAGGAAAGGCAAACGTACGTTTATAGCATTTGTATACTTAGAGAAAGCTTTCGATAAAGTTGACTGGAATTCTCTCTTTGAAATTCTGAGTGTAGAAGGGGTAAAATTCAGGGAGCGAAAGACTTTTTACAGTTTGTACAGAAACCAGACGGCAGTTATGAGTCGAGGGGCATGAAAGAGAAGCATTGGTTGGGAAGTGAGTGAGACAGTGTAGTAGCCTATCCCCGATGTTATTCAATCTGTATTTTGGGCAAGCAGAAAAGGAAACAAAAGCAAAATTTGGAGTAGGAATTAATGTCCAGGGAGAATAAATAAAAACTATAAGGTTTGCCGATGATATTGTAATTCAATCAGAGACAGCAAAGGACTTGGAATAGCAGTTGAACGGAATGGACAGTGTCCTGAAAGAAGGATATAAGATGAACATCAACAAAGGCAAAACGAGGGTAATGAAGTGTATTCGAATTAAATCGGGTGATGCTAAGGGAATTAAATTAGGAAATGAGACGCTTAAAGTAGTAAATGAGTTTTGCTATTTGGGGAGCAAAATAACTCATGATGGTCGAAATAGAGGGAATATAAAATGTAGACTGGCAATGGCAAAGAAAGCGTTTCTGAAGAAGAGAAATTTGTCAACATCGAGTGTAGATTTAAGTGTCAGGAAGTCGTTTCTGAAAGTATTTGTATGGAGTGTAGCCATGTATGGAAGTGAAACGTGGACGATAAATAGTTTAGACAAGAAGAGAAGCTTTCGAAATGTGGTGCTAGAGAAGATGGGTGTAAAATGTAGACTGACAAATGCAAGAAAAGGGTCTTTGAAGAACAAAAATTTGTTTACATCGAATGTTGATTTAAATGTCAGGAAGCTTCTACTGAAAGTATTGTATGGACGACTTACAGCTTAGACCAGAAGAGAATAGAAGTTTTTCAAATGCTGTGCTACAGAAGAATATTGATTACATGGGTAGATCACGTAACCAATGAGGTGGTACTGAACAGAATTGGGGAGAAGGGAAATTTGTGGCACAACCTGACTAGAAGAACGGATTGGTTGGTTGGACAAGTTCTGAGGTATCAAGCGATGACCAATTTAGTACTGGGGGAAGCAACTGGGAGGAGTAAAAGTCATAGAGGAAGACCAAGAGATGAATCATTAAACAAATTCAGAAGGATGTAGGTTGCAGTAGTTACTCGGAGATGAAGAGGCTTGCACTGGAGAAAGTAGCAAGGAGAGTTGCACCCAACCATCCTTCGAACTGAAAACCACAACTACAACAACTTTACAAAGGCAGGCAGTTACGGGGTTTTGAAGTAGGTGATCCTTAATTGTGTTGCGCAGGTTGGTGTCTGATTTGTATAGGTGACTGTGCCGCTTTTGTGTCGAGCTTGATGTTGCGTTTGTGTTTTTGATGAATATGTGGAAGAGAGCCAAGAAAAACACAGTGCCAGCACGTAGATCTCTCGTCTTGAATAGTATCATGTGAGTTGCCGATCTTAACGATCTCTTCCGACGGTCAGATCATCGCCGTCAACAGGGTCACTTGCAGTCACTTCCTGAGACGCTGTGGGTGAGTTTGGGATTTAGTCCAGGACACTTATAATTCTGGACACTTATACTGACACAGAGCACACAAACACACAAGCAAGTTCTCCCATAAATAAATTTAGACAGTCCCAATTCCCCCGTTCTGCCGTACACTTTAGGGAATTTTTCTTTTGTTATGAGGCAAATACTGTAATTAGTTGTATTCTCCCCATATTCGGAACTGGGACTTCCTCTGCCACTCTCCCAACACGCTGGGACTTTTGGCTGAAAAGAACTGCCGTACAGGATCTCAGACAGCCTTCTCCCTCGCTGGTGGTGAAGGTGGGAATAGAGGCAGGAAATTATCTCCAAGAATGATGTTGAAGAAAAATCCACAGTCATGTCTTCTCTCTTTGGCGGCCGCATTCTGTCAATGAAACCTTTCTCAATGTCTGTGTTCAAACCGACGCTCTCGGATTTAGTGGGATGCTTGGTTCCGAAGGTGAGTTCAAGACGTAGAACTTTTACACACGTACGAGGGGCGTTCGGTAAGTAATGTAACACATTTTTTGTCTTGAAAATTCCATTGACAAAATGCGGAATTTGTTGTGGGACATCGTGGAAGATTCCCGTTTCAGCGCATATTGTTTCATAAAGTTCCGATAGGCGGCGGTGTTATACATAACTTTCAAAGCAGTGTATGTAACAGAGAAGCGTTCAGAGCAAGTGCTGTCATTGGGTTTCTTTTGCCGGAAAACCAAAGCAGATATTCATAGGCACTTGGAGAATGTTACAGGGACCTGGCAGTGAACAAAAGCACGATGAGTTGTTGGGCGACCCGTCTGTCATCACTGCAACAAGGTCGCGCAAACCTGTCCATCTTCTGCGTTCCAGCCGGGCTCACACAGCTGTGACTCCTGCAGTGTTGTAACGGGCGGACACTCCTGTTCCGGGTGATCGAAGGGTCACAATGAAACACTTCGCTGCTCAACAGGACGTCTCGGTTGGTAGTGCTGATACACTCAGCCACAACTTGGGGTAGTCAAAGGTGAGTGCCTGTTGTGTTCTTACCTCCTAACAGAAGATCATAAACTGCAAGGGAGGACCATAAGTGCGAAATTGCTTGCGTGTTACGAGGCTAATGGTGGCAATGTTTTATCGAAGATCGTCACAGGCAAAGAAACATAGGTTCTTCACTTTGAACCGTAAACAACATTGTAATCCATGTAGTAGCGCCATGCCACCCATCCCCCGAAGGAAAAGTTCAAAGCCGCACATTCAGCCAGTAAAGTCATGGCCAAGGTCTTCTGCGACTCTGAAGAAGTTTTTCTGTTTGATGTCCTTCCACATGGAGCTAAGGTCAGCACTGAAGTGAAATGTCCTACCGTCAGAAAATGGAAGAAACGAGCTTGTTCATCGTAGCAATAATGCAAACGAACTTCTACTTCTCTATGACAACGCAAGACCTCACATAAGTCTGCGCATTTGAGAGGAGCTCATAAAACTTCAGTGGTCTGTTCTTCCTCATCGACTCTACAATCCGGATCTCGCATCTTCCAACTTCCATCTGTTTGGCCCAATGGATGATGCACTCCGTGGAAAACAGCACGTGGATGATGGGGAGGTTATTGATACACAAGACGTTGGTTCACACGTCGACCAGTAGGGTGGCACTATGCAGTCACGCAAGTCCTTCCAGTCAGGTGGAATAAGGCCGTCGCATTGAAAGGAGATTATGTCGAGAAATAGAAATTTTTAGCCAAAACAATGGAGAATGATATGGTGTATTGCAATCCTGAATAAAACCAGCCAGCTTTCAGAAAAAATGTGTTGCATTACTTATTGAACGCCGCTCCTAGTACCCTGAAAGGCCACGATAATTTCATACATCAATTGAAACTTTCGTGCCGGCTTAAAACGTCAAAAGAATAGCTGTTGAGTAGCAGCAGCTGTCTGGTTCCCAGAAAGATCTCCTGACGTTTCGGGAAAACAAAAGTGACTAAATGTAGCTCTAATATGAAGTCTAACTTAACCCTTAACAAGGTTGTAGACATTCATAAAACAAATTCGTTATCAACAATTTTCTCCGCAGCTACTCTTTACCTCATGAATGGCCTCCATTATTGTCGAACATAGTGATATATTCAAAAGAAATGCTGCTAAATCAGATGCCTGTCCTACCATTTTTATGTTCAGCAGCGAAGATAATTCTTATGTCTTTCTCCAGAAGATTGTTTCATCACCCATGTAACATTCCTTTTTTTGCTCTTAAACACTTCTTCGTCTCATTTTTTTGTACCTCCCACGCCTGTCTGGAGAGTAACAGAGGCGCCTCACAAAAAATCTTGACAGGGTGAAACATCAAAACAACGTCTGTTGAGTGGCAGTTCTTTGGATCCCACCTTCGAAGGCTTCGGTAAAAATAATGTTAAGTCTGCAACAAAGTGTGTGTTCCATCCTGTTTCTATACTGCGCCCATCCATAAAACACAATCATTCTCAGCAGTGCCATTCTGGACGTACCCATTCAGCCATCTCGGCAGTACAATGTCGGACAACACCTGTCCCCGAGCGGAGAAAATCTTCGACCCGCACGGCAATCGAATCCGGGCCCTGTCTCTTAGCAATCCGCCGCACTGACCGGGCAGCTACCGAAGCGGCCATTTGAGCTAATGTTATATTTATCCTCCAGCTTTCCCTCTGCTCGAGACTCGTTCATAGCTTTGAATGGTGACTTATCTATCACCCGGCTCAATAATAAGGACTCCCAACTCTGACGTGAGACTGGAATAGATCGCATTTTAATCTTATATATGTGATTTTCCTTAACAGATGAACTGCGCTCTACCAGAATCATTGCTACATATCTTACTTCTCCTCTAACCTTGTCTTCGTGTTTTCATCCCATTCCATAATGGTTCACATTTGTAACTCTAGGTAAATAAACAAAGTGTCATACTATAGCGCATTCGAATACGCCATTTCATACGTGCATCATCTATGCATTCTCTCTGCTTAAGAACAGCTATTTTTCGGTACACCAAAGGGTATAATGTAGGCCTATATGTTGGTCTGTCTAACCGTAAATTCGTAAACTGGTGACTCTTTTCTGTAGACAACAGCACCATCAGCTATTAACCTAAAAAATCACTGATCGTACTCTTACGTTTCCTTGAGGTCCAATCGGTATTATTTTCTCTTTTTTGTCCTGTATTCAGTTAGTCCACTGTTGATAGACCCAATAACGTATTTGCGACACTGGGCGCATTTTACCTTCGTTAACAGGCGATATTGTGGTACACTGTCCAACGTCATTCATAAATCTAAAAAGACAGATGCTACGTACTCATCTGCGTCACCTGTTTGCGAAGTATCATGTGTGAAACCTATCTAAATTCTGTATGGGTGACTGAAGCTCGGCTGACTGAATCGTATCCAGCGCTTTAAAAAGGTTCGACAAGCTACTGAAACAAAAGAACTACAGATACTATATTACTGTATTCTTGTGTTGACAACGCTGTTGTTACACGACACATAGCAGTAGAACACCTAGGAAATTGAACTTCAGTGGTGAGACATGAATTCTCTGTCACGAAAATAGCAGGGCAGAATGGACTAGAAATCTACCCAATCAAGGTAATTATACACTCACGTGGCAAATGTCATGGGATACCTCCTAACACCGTGTCGGACTCCTTTATCACGGCGTAGTGCAGCAACTCGACGTGACATGGACAAAACAAGTCGTTGGAAGTCTCCTGTAGATATATTGACCATTCTGCCCCTACAGCAGTCGATAATTGCGAAGTATTTCCGGTGCAATATTTTGGGCACGAACTGATCTCTAGATTATGTCCATAAATGTTCGCTAGGATGCATGTCGATCGATGCGGGTGGCCAAATCATTTTATCGAATTGTCCAGAATGTTCTTCAAACCAATCGTGAACAATTGGTGAAGATGTCCGTGAATGGCTACAAATGGACCCCAAGTAGCCGAACATGATCGGTTCAGTTGGATCAGAGGACCCAGTCCATTCCATGTAAACACAGCCCACATCATTAAGGAGCCACCACCGGCTTGCAGAGTGCTTTGTTGACAGCTTGCTTCTATAATTTCGTGGAGTCTGCGCCACACTCGAACCCTACATCAACTCTTACCAACTGAAATCGGAACTCGTTTTTGCAGGCCATTGTTTTCCAGTCGTCTAGAGTCGAACCGATATGGCCAGAAGCCAAGGAGAGGCGCTGCGGACGATGTTCTGTTGACCAAAGCCCTCGCGTCGACTGCCTGCTGCCATAGCTCATTAACGGTAAATTTCGCCGCACCATCCTAGCAGATATGTTCGTCGTACGTCCCAAACCCATTTCTCCGGTTATTTCACACAGTATTGCTTGCCTGCTAGCACTGACAACTCTACGCAAACGTCGATGCCCTCTGTAGTTATGTGAAGACCCGTCGGTCACTGCTTTGACCGTGGTGAGAGGTAATGCCTGAAATTCGAAATTCTCGTACACTC
Organism: Schistocerca piceifrons; assembly: GCF_021461385.2. Classification (NCBI taxonomy): domain Eukaryota; kingdom Metazoa; phylum Arthropoda; class Insecta; order Orthoptera; family Acrididae; genus Schistocerca; species Schistocerca piceifrons. The sequence goes on along the minus strand of NC_060144.1, from coordinate 149,305,471 downwards.
TTGACACTATGGATGTTGGAACACTCAATTCCTTAACTACGACCGTGGGCAGCAGGGTGGAAGAACGGCTGTTTAAGCGGCTATCCAAAAATTCTGGAAGCGCTTTGTTCCATTCCTCGCTTCTCTTTCAAAGAAAGATGGCACATTGTCAGTACAATTCGTCGCACAAGAATAGTCAACGAACGTTGGAGAACAGGGCTAGCGAACGAGCAGGTACTCCATTTGCTCGATGTTCTCCGTTTTTAGTTTCTCCGCAAGGCGATAGGTCCTATTCAGAGTGCTGTAGTCATTCCTAAGCATTAAGTCAGTACCTGCTGTAACGTGGAGATGCAGAACACTTTTACTGAATCCACAATTTTTTGACTAGTCTGATGCCATCTCTTCCTAACATGTGCTAAAAATCTTTTCTCCATATTAGTACTTCGTCTAGCAGCCTACAAAATTGTATTAGTACAATATTTGCCCGTCCAGTACAGTTTTTTCTCTTCAGCTGCTTTTCTCTGTACCAAATACAATGTTACTGCATTCTTCAGCATGTGGCCATTAACCAAGCTATTCTTTGAATAGCGATCGCCTGTTTGCTAGCCTCCTCATATAATCTTCGGGGTGCTTCTTCGTTTCGTTCAGTTAACGCCAAATTAATTTTTAACATTTATCTATATCACGACGCTAATAAAGTTTCAAGCCGTATCATTATGGAACTTTCCGTGTTCTCGGACAATTATGTGGGAATCTATGTTTCAAGCATTTAGTTTCAGGAAAATCCCCAACAATGATAGTTTTTGATATGCGAACAACTGTTTTATTCAATCAGCTTTCTTACCTGCATCGCCTTGTATTCTGTCGCTTTTCTGTAGATTTTTTGTAGCAGAATTCCTACTCTGTTAGCATTTTTCCTCCTTCACCTCTGTAATTTATCAAGGAGCATTTGCAATATTTCTTTGCATCACCTTTGCCTGTGAGTAATTTATCAAAAAATAAGTACGTTACACATTGTATCGAACACCGCACAATGTAGTAATCTGTCACATGCATCACTGTTCCCTTCACATTTTCATGATTTTCAGTATATACAAGGGTAAATGATTAATGGTTAGCAACATCCAACCAGAAAAGTGTGGAAAATCACAACTTTCCTTATAGTTGAGCTTAGATTATGCTTCTCTGAAGACAAATGTTCGTTGGTTATCACACATATCGCACCCCGGAAAGGACTGTAGCACAACTAAAAAATGTGACGTTTGAGAAAAATCGACTTAAAGAAATCTGTAAAACGTATATTGAAATAATATAGATAGCCCTTAAATTTAGAGTAAGTATTTTTGACAGTAAATTACATATTGTCTACACAATATTAATATAGACATGTTCTCTTCTCGTCGATTGAGAGGTGTTATCAGGTAGTTATTAACTAGTTTTTTGAACTGTGTCACTTTTCTCGCTTTTCTAAAACTGTTTTCGTTTCGTTAATAAACTTCATGTTATACTTCTGCCACTTTTCCACCCCAAATAATATTTTCTTTTACGTACTGTAATATAATACGTCATTCGGAATCCATCATTCAAAATCTGTAGTAATTTTTTTAGAAAACAGAAAATGGAAAATTATAATTTGTGTATATTAATACAATTTAATAAGGAACATCAATTAGGTACAATTTTAAGTGTGCAGTTTATGAAAATAAATAATTATAAATGGGTTTATATAATGCAGCAATAGTTTTCGCTGGGAAAAGAGAAAATACGAACCTCCTTTATAGCAGAAATTTACACGCTGTTCTTGCCGTGGCGATTCATGAAGCAGCCTACAATAAAACTGACAACTGCGATGAAGTGGATAAATTGCGAGATAGAGATGTAACGTTTTTCGCTACGTTGCGGCATTTGAAATGTGCTTTTCAGTGACATAAAATGAAAAAAAATTCGTTTTTTTGACTGTTCTTGCTGCGGTGCGATATGTCATAAGCTAGTGGGATCCCGACGTCCAATATAAATACTTGGAAATATTTTTAAATGCTTACATGACATGCTTATTATACGAGACTCTTATTGCCATATTCTGATGCTAACGACAAACTACATCTAGGTGCATGTATGCTCATTGCGTTACATCTCATATGTTCACACACCGGACAGGAAGATTATAACTTCAACAGCTTGTGTGTTGCTAGAGAAATATCCTCAGCGTTCATGATGCACAGATATAGTTGAAAATTTGATACAGACCCTAATTATTTGATAATTCATGGAAATATTCCAGAGTTCAATAAACAACGGTCACTAAAAACTCGATGAAAATGTAACTATTTCATGAACAGATCTCTATACGTAATCGCAAAAAGTTGCGGTACAGACTACCCATCAAGTAAGTAATAAGATGCGCATCCAGAAACGGAAGGTGTATCAGATATCAGCCCTTTGCTCACTGAATGCTAATGGCTCCTAAATTCGCAGTGAGCACGTGTTAGCAGGAGAACGCTAATATCTTCGTATTGAATTTCCATTAGGCTGCTACAACACAGGTTTTATTGATGGCGTTACCGGACAGAGGAGCATGGAACGCTGTAGCGATTGCGGAACAACTTCTGCTCCAGAACACTTTCATTCAGCCCTGATTCCACTAATATTCCAAGTGTAATGTTTGTAAGCAAACAAGGTACCTGTCCTTTCATGATAGTGAATGCACTCATTCTGAGTTAATGCCATTTAGGAAAGACGTCTCACACATTAGAGCAAACATGGGATTCAGTGATAGACATATGGCTCTGTACTTACAATCGTGACGTCGCATATTTATGCGTCGCCATGTTCAACATGTCCCGATCAGGATAATGAACTTCTGAAGATGCTGCTGTGTAATGAATGATCCTCGCTATAATTCAAGTAATACACGACCTCTGCCGGTTTATCGGTATTATCATTCCTGAAGGTCGCTTTATCCCCTGCAGCCTTTGACTTTATAAAGTTTGTGCTTATGGTGTCGTACAAAAATATTTATGCTTCAACCTGATGTTGATGAACTTCAGAATCAGGATTAAATGTAAACTCTATTGCCTGATACGTGGTGTCATCCCGAAGAACAAAAGAAATAACCTGCTTCTACATCTACATCTACGTGATTACTCTGCTATTCACATTAAAGTGCCTGGCAGATGGTTCAATGAACCACCTTCAAACTGTCTCTCTACCGTTCCACTCTCGAACGGCACGCGAGAAAAACGAGCACTTAAATTTTTCTGTGCTAGCCCTGATTTCTCTTATTTTATCGTGATGATCATTTCTCCCTATCTAGGCGGGTGCTAACAGAATGTTTTCGCAATCGGAGGAGAAAACTGGTGGTTGAAATTTCATGAGAAGATCCCGTCGCAACTAAAAATCCTACACTTCCAGTGCATCGCACGTGAAACTGAGTTGTGCTTTGGTCCTTACTCTCAGTCATGAGCTTGTAACAAACATAGTAGATCCACGTCACACCACTTTGTGCTGACAATAGCCCTGAGCAGATCGTTAAACCTTTAACGTGTCTCCATTACGAATCTCAATATGTTCGCCTCTTCTGAATGAAACGAGAAAGAAATCAAACAAGACGCCACCTATGGAGGTGTACGTGTACATTAATTCCTAATAGTAACTTTATTCCCTGCTGGCTTGACTGCGTTTTCTGAGTATACAGAGTGCTCAGAAACAGTTAGAGAAACTGATGACGGTATTGCGGAATATGTTGTGCTGAGAAGTAATTGTTAATTACAGTATTGAAGTAGCCAATCAGGCCGTTGCGCTCGCAAATTCAAGAAACCACCATGGATGGTGTCGCCAAAACTTTTCTTCGTTTGGATCCTAAAACCGAAGAAAACAGGGATACAAAAATTTGACGTGAGGCGGTATTGAGGAACGAGCCCTGGCTAAAGGCTGAGCAGTGTCTTGTGCTATCATCTACGCTGTGAGAACAACAGACACTAAACGTGGCCGCTTGAATTTGCGATCACAACTGCCTGATTGTTTCACAGTAATGCTAAAATATTTATTTGACACCACAAACTGTCACTAAAGCAAAGAAGTTTTTAAAAGTTTACATAACTGGTTTCGACGCACTGAGTCGCCTTTTTCAAGTTTAATCACAAACGTGGAAAACTGCATTATTGGTGACTGCAATCACACTTCTTTCACATATTGAGAAAAATACACTAAAACCAGTAAACTGAAACAAAGGCAGCAGAAACGGGTCAGAATTCGTCATGAAAAGTTTTGACTAATCAGTCATTTCGCACCTTGATGCAGCGTAGATGAAAACTGCATCGGGACACAGTGCATTAAGATATGAAATGACAGATCAATCAAAAATTATCATGACTTTTGTGACACGTACTTGCTGCCTTTGCTTCAGTTTACTGGTTTTGGTGTATATTTCGCCATATTTGAAAGAAATGTGGTTGCAATTATTAACGCAGTTCTCCAGGTTTGTGATGACATTTAAAAATAACGACTCAGTGCGTCGAAACTAGTCACGTAACCTTTTGTGACTGTGACTTGACGACCGTTTATTGTGTCAAATTAACGTTTTAAATTTCATTCAGTCACACTCCTTGACGACAGTTACGGCGAAATACAAAATTACTTTAATGCTAATTATCTCGGAAACGGTTGTAACGAATAGAATTTTTTCTTAACAATTGTTTCTCAAGTAACTTGCCTTTCAACACGCTTTCAAGTTTTAGAGGCTATTTCTTACCCTCCCCCCCCCCCCCCCTGTATAGTACTGGTTGGAACTGTCATACGTTTAACTGGGTTGGATTAAAAAATTGATCCTAATATGTTTCGATATTGCTTGTGTGATTCTTTTATACCCCAAGTAACATCAAAATAAAAATGGAATGCAATATTGAATTGTGCCTGAAAATACTAATTATTCTGAAGTGGCATAAATTTGTGAGGCTGCAGCGGGAGTGATAATGATGATGTTTCGTTTGCAGTTAAGCTATGATTCGACCAAAAGTGGCCGCTGAAATTGATTCTGTGGGTTGTTCCCATTACTTTACCCGTTATGACGAAACCAGGGGCAGGAATAGTTGTGGAAAGAGCAGCACAATGCGATGAAATATGTCGCAGTGCATAACAAGAATAATGGGACTATTTAGAGTGCAGTTTCTATGAGAAAGGATGCAGATGTGCATATAACAGCACGCTGATGGCGCATAGCCGTCGCATCGTCAAACTTTCGCTTTCCAGTGGAATTAAAATTCTGAAACAAGTAAGATGGTTCAACTGGCTCTGAGGACTATGGGACTTATCATCTGAGGTCATCAGTCCCCTAGAACTTAGAACTACTTAAACCTAACTAATCTAAGGACAATACGCACATCCATGCCCGAAGCAGGATTCGAATCTGCGACCGGAGCAACAGCGCGGTTCCGGACTGAAGCGCCTAAAACCACTCGGCCACAGCGGCCGGCAAACATGTAGGAAACTTGTACTGAAAATTAGTGGTATTTAAGGTACGTACTCAACAAAAAGCAAGTACCTTTTGCTCAAGAGCAAGATTATTATTCATAATTGACTTAAAGCTACATACATGCCGATCTCAGATACATCCAGAGGGAAGAAAGCGAGTGAAGTAAGAAAGTCTAAGAACTTCCTGTGTTAATTTATTACAGTTGCAATTTGATGATATCCCCAGCAGTTACTCTCCGTGTTACCTCCTGGCAATTTGTGCAGCACAACCGACCTTATACTTGCCCAAACGTTTGTGAATGATGGTTTTAACACCACCCTTGTTAATCTTCAGTGTCGCTGATACCCCTCTCAAGGACAGGTGCCGATAATGTGCAGCGTAATAGGCATGTGGAAGCCATCGCTAGAATGCTAAGTGGCAACATGTATTGTTTTTAGTTGCGTCTAACTTTGACATGTCTAGTTGTAATGGTCTCGTTTATGTTAAACGTTGAACGTTCACTGGGACGCACCGCAGTCCTTCATAAGCTGCTCGCACTGCATTGTTTTATTCTCTGCAGTTTCTACAACAGGAACGCACTTGTTTGATTTTGCTCGTTATTGCACATGAAGACGGCTGACCAGTTTGCTTTCTGTGCCAACGTTTTTTACACTATTTCTCTCCCTTTCTGTTCCGCAAACACACGAAATGCCCCATAACTCAAAAGATGTCATTTGCAGCTATATCTTGATACAAATCACAGTGGATTCGCATTCGGGAGGGCGACGGTCCAAACCCGCGTCTGGTTGTCCTGATTTAGGTTTTCCATGATTTCCCCAAATCGTTTCAGGAAAACGCCGATATAGTTCCTTTGAAAGAGCTTGGCCGATTTCCTTCCCCATTCTTCCCTACTCAGAGCCTGCGCTCCATCCCCAATAACCTCGATGTCGACGGGACATTAAACAGTAAGCTCTTCCTCTTCTGTGATACAAATCTGGTCAAAACAATCAGGACAGCACTATGTAATGCGGAATTCACCGCTAGATGGCACGACATGTGCACACACCAGTGTAAAGGGATGCGCGGAATATTACGTTGACAGTATAGAAGCATTAAGAACATAATGCTTCGCTCGGGAGAGCTCAGTGGCTTGGAACGTGGACCATTCACTGGATGTCAACTGAGCGACAAATCCATCAGGGACATTTCAGCCCATCCAAAGCTGCAACGTCGACTATTTGATGTGATTGCGATGTGGAAATCCGAAGACACAAGCGCAGTAAACCAAGACTAAACAGACCCGACGTCCTGACGGGCAGGAACCACCGACCACTGCGGAAGTTGGTTGTAAAAAGTTGCAGCGGAGAAATCAATTGCGATCCCCTGAGTGCCACCAGCAGTACAGCTTGCACAATGACTGTGTAGAGGGAGCTAAAAATAATGTGGTGCGATAGTCGAGCAGCTCCTCACAAGCCACACGTTTCTGTAGTCAGCGATAGGTGGCGCTTCTGGACGGTGGATTAATTATTTCGATGATGTGGCAGTCCAATGGAAGGAAATTTTTGGAAATACGTGGTAAGTTGATATGGGACCAAACTGCTGAGATCATCGGTCCCTAGGCTTGCACACTACTTAATCTAACTTACGCTAAGGACAACTATAAATTGTATGTCCTTTGGAAGTCAGATCCGGAAGCTGGAGAGATCTGGAGAGACTGAATAAGAGTCTCCCACCGTTCCTTGCACCAACCGGTCGTCTTCTAAGGTTGTGTCCCCAGCGCAGAAGACAGCTCGTCAGCCGTGGGATCTTCTTCGGCGGAGGCTTCTATGCTGCCATCTGGAACCTGTGATTGTGCTTTCTATGGGATGCCACTTGCCCAAGTTAGTCTCTGTATCTACAGAGGCCAAGATCGGTAGTACTGGCAATGATGGTAGGCGACACTTTTCATTAATGTACCCTGTTTGGTTATTATTTAAATATTCACACATTTTTCACTGTCTCTTACAGCACTCGGCATAGCTCTCTTAATTGTAAGGTAACTTTTCCATCCAACTTCTGATACAGAGTACGACATGTTCTGATCTGAAGAACGCCCGAAACAGTGTTACATGTTCGTCCCTCTAGAGCGCCCGAAACAGAGTGACTAGTGCAGCCGAAGTACTACGTCTCCCAGGCGCGTCAAAGTGACCAGAAGGTGCCCGAAGCCCTTCGGTTGCAGTATCTCTACTCTTATGTTTCTCAAACCTAGTGAAATTTAACAAAAAAAAACCGATAGACTCATAGGGTAACAATGAGTGATTATCATACTAAAAGCTGGATTAAGTACAACGAAAAGTATACAAATAAATAATAAGAGAAGTTAGGCGCTCGGCACGTAGCACCCGAATGTTCCGACCAATCAGAAGCAAGTTCAGTACAATTGGCTGGTACATACTGCACCATCTGTCGCTAGTACCTCACTCCAAGTTTGTACCACATGCTACATCACGTGTATCAAGCTGCATCAAGGCGACATTCTAGCAAAATAAAATACTGGTGGTCACAGCCAGGAATATCACACGACACACAAACCAATGCCCGAGAGAAGACTCGAACCTCGGACGTGGGGGGGGGGGGGGGGGGGGGGGGGGGGGGGAGCCGCGGGAACCGTGGCAAGACCGTGCGGCTACCCACTACCCAGCGCGGCTCGATGGAAGGGTTTGGGTTTGGGGAATTCCTTAGGATCTTTGTCTACTATCAAATGTAGTAGTGCCAACAGCGAAGTACAGAGGAAGCGGTATTATGATTTGGGTGTATTTTTCGTGATTCGTTATGGTCCCATGGTCCCCATATTGTTCTCAGAGGATATGAGAACATTTTACAGCATTGTATTCTGTGTACAGTAGAGGATGAGTTCGGAGGCGATGATTGTTTCACCCTGACGATGCACCCTGTCATGAAGCAGTAGCCATGAGATAACAGTTTGTAGACAATAACATTCCTGAAATAAACCAGTGTCACGTCTTTGGACTGAATTTGAATGTTCACTTCGCTCCAGACTGCAACATCCTCACCACTACCTTTTCTGGCTTCCTCTCTTGGGAAGAATGGGCTGGCAGTCTTCCACTGACAGTCAGAAACCTCATTTAAGTGCCCCCAGCAGAGATGAAGGCGTCATACAGCTGGAAGGTGGGAGGCACCCCATTTTAATCCTCATTAATAGGTGTCCGGTTACTTTTGATCAGACAGTGTAAGTTCGATGCTACTTTGCGATTCCTGCATGCTTCGTATTTCCATGACATTTCTGTTGCGAAAACTTCTTTTTTCTAGGGGCTTCCTGGATGGTCTATTAAGGGAAGGAGAAGAATGCAAGAACTTAATGGCCTCGAAGGCAGATAGGTCTGAGTACTCAGGCACATTAAATGCCTCAATAATTGGAATCTCCTTAAATTCACAAAAGTATGAGCCCACATGTTCTTCATAATTCTCCACGGAACGCGAAATACTTTTTGATTCCCACTTAGATAGGGAAAAATAATAATCGTAATAAGATAAGAGCAATCAGGAATCGCATTGAAAGATTTAAGCATTCGTTTTTTCCCTTTGCGATATTCGAGAATGGAATGTAGAGAAATTGCTTGAAGATGGTTCGATAAACCCTCTGCCAGGCACTTAAAAGTGACTTGTGGAGTGGACATGTGGATGTAGGTGTAGATATGTAGTGTTTTTCTGTTTGTCTAGTAGTTTTCGCGCAGTTATCTTATGAAACCTCAGATGTACTTATGAATAACCCTGTAGAAAATGCATGCGGCGGGAAAAAACACGGTAATGAAGAACCATTCGCAGCTGCTGTTCTTCAAGAATATTTAGAAAGTAAAAAAAAAAAATATGAGAGATAAAACAGCTAAAATTGGCAGATATCTAGCATACTTCATCATATGGCGCAGTCGGCCAAAAACTTGTGATTGGGAGATCAGATTGGTACAAAAAGAAAGGCGCTTGACGTGGTAACTGCAAGAGATAAGAGAATTGGCATTTTTAGAAAACACCTTCAATCCTCAGGAAAAAAGAAAGTTTCTGTAGCGGCACCTGTATCGGAAGGTGCCACGTACTCACTTACGTTAAAAGTCCTTGTAACGTTCCATGTTAAATAGAGTGATTGATTTAAAGAATAAGTGTACTCCAAAGTAAGTAATATTCTTTCCTGCGGTCGAAGAGCCTTTCCGAATAGTACTGTTTTGCCTAGTTCGATTACAAAAAAGTCAAGGAGAGCGGTAAACTTGTCGTGAATATAATACTAAATTACTAATTCAATGATGCGAAACTGAATATTACGTTAACACGATACTAAAATAATTTTATGTAACTTACATCAGATCCGGAAATAGAGAATGAAACTCTCTGTTATCGAACCTATAGTTGCAGACATTGTGCTTACATCCTTCTTATTTTCCGCTTCATCATGCAAGCAACAACAGTTACATCACTGTCACACATTAGTCTAGCAGATGGACCTTCACGTTCAGTTTCAAATCCTACACTGAGGGTGCTCATCCACTGCACTTCAGGCTCTCTCGATTCCTTTCTCTGAACCGTGAACGCACCGCTTTCACATTATTGGTTTCGTGCGGGCTCCTCGGAACGGCCCAGTGAACGCTTACTTTCAGACGCTACCGTGGGAACGAACGTCTGCCAGACTGCCTTATTGAACTGCGCAGAGGACGCATAACGCACATGAGGCGTACAACGCAACTGAATTCAATATGTGATCTTGGCTCCTACGTTATCCGAAAGGCAATTCTACAGTGCTGCTACAGAAAGTTATCACTGCTCTTCTTCAGGAATCGCTGGCGTCCATATTTCATCCCGGACAAAACCACAGAGAATGGTAAATAGGGCTTCTTTGAAGTACACTGGGTATGCTTCATGAGCAGTTCTTCTATCACGTTCATCCATCAACCATTATTGCTCCTTTGTGGACTTATTTATCAACCCCTTATAGAAGTATTCACCAGGAACATAAACAGGCCCTCTTTGTGCCCAGGTCCAGACCTGTAGAAATTACCACACAGTACACTCATAGTCAGAATTCATGTAAGGGGCTGTCTTCTTCCGCATCTCTATATGATCATGTACGAAACTATAGGACGAAGATCATTTATGGCTCATGTATCTTCTCCGGGTTGCAAGTCTTGCAAGTGTCAGAATATTTACGGGAATTCCTAAATTTATTATTAGATCATTTTTAATGAATTCGTCGAAAGCATGATAAGCAAGCAGTTGAATAGAAGTAGTATCCTAATACTACAGTAGATTTAGCAAATACGAACCACAAATACAGGTCGATGTTCACGTTGAAAAATGTGTGTGTGTGCGTGTGTGCTACGAAACCCTATACTACTCCCAAACTAATGATAATTTACCATGGCACTTTCAAGACATGCAGAATGTATAATTCTAATGACCCATAAATAAGTTAGAAACACTGTCTCACTCGTGAACTGAATAGAAAGTAGTCAAGCAACAAACATACTTTCATAAGTTTAGCGCAATGAAAAGAAATGGACCTTAGTATCTAATATTTGCATATTACACAGTGAACATATTAGTTCACAAAGGCAATGGGTTGCATTGAACATGTGTTAGCTTTCTGATTAGAGCGTCGAACTGTGCAATGCGGGTGTCTCACCGACTGTGTAAGCGTAAGAAGGCCGTTAATCATGAGATTCTAAAACCTGATCTCTTTTATACTTAACATCGTAACCGTATTTTAGTTCACGTACTCCAATACTCCATAAAAAGAAGCAATGCACCACACGTTCGCGTACCTTTCTCAGCACCTGAAACCTAATAGCATGTAGAGAATGATTGGTTGTTATTAATATTGCCTAGTGACAGCTCATCAGTTGAACCCTATTCATTGGAATGCTGGTGTCATGAGGCTCTCTCACATAACGTAACAAGATGGCAGCCCAACAACGTGGTCAACCCAAGAGACCGAAATACAAGGGTATGACAAGGTTCTTTTGTAAATGAAACCGAGAGAAATAAATAAAAAAGCAGTATATTGTAAGTAAATACAAACACATAACTTTAGAGCACCGTAGATTTGACTGTACAAGCAGGAGTTCAAATTCTTCGTAACAAACAATTTTAATTTATTGAGAAAACTTACCTTTAGGAGCGAGTAATCGTTTTAAATTTATAATGCCACAAAAGAAAGTCATGTATGAGAGATGCAATAACAAGCTTAACAAGCTTCCAAACAATTATACAATTGCAATATAAGAGCCCCTACATCTCTTCGCAGAAGCACGTGAACCGATGCCAGCTCACAGAAAAATCATCACTAAATACTGTCAAAGTAACCCCACTGCAAAGAAGTTGTAATGTTTTCACCCAATGCCTTGTAGTACCTGCTCAACAGTATCAACATCCATCGAACAACGGCAGCTTTCGGTTCCAAGTCAGAACACACCACAATGACTCTTCGACTTCTTCATCCAGGATGAGAACAGGTAACCAAATGGAACATACAGATCGAATGGTTTAACTCTTTTAAACAACGAAGCCCACATGACTAGCAGCCTTCGAACGACTTCTACTGGACGAGAGCAAACTGACTCGTCAAAGACTTAAAATTCTCACAGTGATCATGCAAAGAGTGTGCAGCAGAGCTTATATCGCTTGAGCTGAACTGGTTATGGCTTATGCGTGTAGAGTACCGAAAATATAAGTATTGCGACCTACAGGAAACGAGTTAAAATTTTAGGAAAATTAAAATGCTGAAAAAACAGACACGTCTCAGCGTCACAGAGGAAACAATTTAGAGCATTGATTTTTGCATGACTACTTTAGGTCTGCCATGTTCATGCCTTAACATAGGGAAAAATTTGTGCTTGTAAACACTGAACAAAGCTTCTATCCCTGTTCTAAATAGTGGTTCCCATCACTAAGAATTGGAATGGCTACCAGAGCAACACTTCTGTAGTTATAAGATCGTTAAGACGTGGTAGTTCCAACATTACTGTGTACGTGCTCTTGGCCACAAATCACTACTGATATTATTTTCTTCCACAAATCAAACATTTGATCTACGATGAATTCCCAGTCTTTCCACCAATTATTCTTTAGATATCGACACTATCGTATGAATAAAATGTGGCATATATATGGAGGGGTCCAGAAAAATGTAGACACTCTTTCATGGTTAATATCTTTGGAACAAAATGACGTATCGTTGTTGTTTTGCGCGGTATCGTAGTCCATCGCTTCCTCAATAGATCTGGTTCGCGTTTTCCAGCGGAGGACACTGCAGCAATGAATGAAGTAAGACTGTCTTTCGAGCAACACAAGCCCGTATTGAAGTTGTACTGGAAGTACGAAAACGGCAATGGCGTTATGTGTACGGAACTCAGCCGCAAACGCGTACAACAGTTTATAGTTCGGGATAAATTTGAAGACGATAGTACTATTCAGGAAGTGACTGTGCGTAAGGAAAAGTCTGGCCGACCTCAAACACCAAGTCTACCTTCTAGCGCTGCTGTGTTGCAACACTTAGCTAGTCACCTCGGAAATCTGTGAGCACGGTGAAAGCAAAGTACGCCGACCAACTGTAAGACGAAATCTGAAGACTGCAAAGCAGAACGTGTACATTCTAATATCGATGCCCGCTACGAGCGAGGACGATCCGGATCGAAGGACGGAGTACTGCGAGTAGCGGTTTGAAGGCATGCTTAGCGGTTAGGAGCGATTGTTATCGGGTCTGACGAGGAACAATTCACACTGAACAGTACTGTAAACCGTTACAACTGCGTTTACTGGGCTCCTGAAAATCCTCACCATAACTGGTGAGGTGTATCTTCATATGCTGCAAACATCGAATTTATCTGCCATCCGAGAGGTGTTTGGAAATGAAAGATTTTACCTACAGCAAGATGGCGCTCCGCCTCACTACCACAGATATGTCAGTGCCTACTTGGATGAAAATTACGTAGACGATAGGTAGGTCGAAGAGGAGCTGCTGAGTCTCGAGACCTGACACCAATTGACGTCTGCCTATGGGAGACTTTGAATAATGAAGTCGACCAACAGAAGCCATCTACACTGAACGAGCTACGAGAATTCATCGAGGCGTCCTATCCGGCTATCACACTGGCAACACTGAGAGCCGCAGTTCGTTCAACAGTCTACGGCATCGACGTTGATTGGCTGCTAAGAGGGGTCACTTTGAACACACAAAATAACCTACCCCCAGGTGCAAGAATTGTAACGGTATGTCACTTAATTCCATTAACATTGACTATTAAAGAATGTCTACATGTTTCTGGACCCCTCTGTAGTCACTTATCATTCACATTCTCTTTCTTTCTCAGTCGAACAGAAAAAGCACAAGAGCAAGAATGATATAATACATCATAAAATGAAGTGTATTAAATACTGCTTTGGTGCGAAGCAGAGTAATTGTAATTCTACATGTAACTGAAGTAGCATTGAAATCGTTAAGAGAATTATACTGACTTACAAAATTCTACCATCTGTTACCGGGACCGATGAGTATAAGGTGCCTGAAGAGAGTATTTAATTTGTTTAGCGTACATCTAGTAAAAAAAAGACGTTCAAACGTGTGTGAAATCTTATGGGACCTAACTGCTAAGGTCATCAGTCACTAAGCTTACAAACTACTTAATCTAAACTATCCTAAGGACAAACACACACACACACACCCATGCCTGAGGGAGGACTCGAACCTCCGCCGGGACCAGCCGCACATTCCATGACTGCAGCGCCTCAGACCGCTCGGCAAATCCCGCGCGGCAGGGGTACATCTAGTAGGCGTATCACATCATACAAGTATTTTTTTTTCTTTAGCAGTACATATATTCATATTTAACACAAAGAATAAATTCATAAATATACGTTAATTAAGTTTATTCACGTCCATAGCACATATTAAGCTGTATAAGTCCCTTGGGTGTTTCTAAAAGAGTAACAGAAACACTTACGCAAGACAATTCCAGAGCTCTCCTGGCATATATGACTTCCCACACAAAAAATTGAACAGATTAAATGTCTGTGAGTTATCAGTTAATATATTTAAGTGAAGTCTCATCAGAAAATATTATCAAAGATATTTAAATAGTAATATAACGTCCGTAGGGACTCCATAAAGTAAGTTACACATGTCGTCCCAGGTTACAACCAATGCGCAGCAAGATGCCGCATTACCATGAAGAGAGTAAAACTGATGTGTATCCTGCTGACACAGTTGTGCAGCGTTACTGATAACGTTTGCATCACAGGGAGCGAGTGAAATGGTATTGCAATCGGGAACTCACTAGTAAGTTGAAGCGGGGCAGTAGCTTTGTTAAGGACAAACCGTCTAAATTGCACACAGATTCTTTGCGAAATTGTGACGGTATATGGGCCAGATGCAATGTCGCGTCTAGCCGTTGTTAAACTGTGCCAACAACTTGACCAAGGCCGAACAGACATGTGTAATACTGATCGGGAGTCCACATCCTGCACTATGCAGTTCCCATCTTTTCGGCAAGCAGAGAGAACATCTGAGGGGGGGGGGGGGATTTTCCAACGATAATGTCATTCACATAGCTGTTCTCGGATGGCTCCGTGCCAATGAGGAATTGAAAGATTGTTAAAACCACTATTTGAAAAACAGTCATAGGTTGCAAGATATTCTTTATTATCTTAAGGACAACGAGTTTCGCCCGGGCAGGGCATCATCGGATTTTACTTTTAGTACGTTTTATTTGGTACCTTGCCTTCTTGACAGATGCTTTTCGGCAGAAAATTTCCAATTTTTTAGCATAAGCTGATGATGCCTTATCGAGGCGAAGCGCGTTGTTCTTAGTATAATAAAGAATGCTGTGCAACCGACGACCGTTTTTTAAAGAGCAGCAATAGAAGGTTGCTGTAACACAACGCCAAGATGGGATGGAGTAATTTTTATGATCGTTAAAACGTTCCGACAGTTGTTTATAGACACATAGTGACTGTGCTGAATAATAGTGTCATACAACTGTGTTACCTGCAACTGTAGGGCAGTATTCAGTAAAAGTTACTTGGTCTGCCATAATAATGTGTAATTTAATTTTTGATGTCTCCTCGTATATTCTGTTATTGCACGTTAAGACCTGGTGATGTCGAAATAATTTGCTGTATTTAATTTAAAAGAAATCCCTTAGCATACAACCTACTGTAATTTGCTCCTCGTACAAACAGTATCTTCGTTTCTTGCTTGGCTGCAAGTCCCTTTTACGATTTTAACACAGAATTAATACTGAGAGACCTTCGTATAATTTGTTATTTCTTGTGACGCAGTTGGTTTCTTCTTATTGAGCTTTCCAGAGATGTAGTAGAACTGCAAAGACGTACCTTCATTCTGCGTCTGTGTTAATAGCTTTCTGATGCTGCAATATTCTCTGAGGTTTGCGCTGCACCATGAAAGATGGCTGTCGATTACAATGATTAATCTATTCTTGCTTTATTGTGATTGATAAACATATGAAATATTTTCTCTGACCTTCAACGATGTAATTATGTGAATTTAGTTCTTCCTGCCACGCCTCAGGTTTTTGTAGGGGCAAGTAGTAGAGACATGGAAGTCTTAAGTTCAAAGTGTAAGTGAAAAGCTACATATCTGTACATAAAGTGTACATGCCTGCTTCCGGTTTATATTTACGGGACATGCACGTTTATTCTGTGTTTCGCCGCATGCAAAAATTCCGAATGTGCCTTTTGTTTGTAATGTTAGTCTGCTACTACTGTGTTGTGATCGTTAATTTTTTGGGACTTCCGTGACCATATACACAGTTCTGGATGCCACGGTTTATAATGTCAAGATTGATGATCGAACACTGTTCCGAGCTTTTAAATAAAGTCCACACTTTTCGCCTCGTCCTTCGACGAAGTACTTTTCTTCTTCCTTCACAACCATGACCCGCTTTATAAATTAACAGTGTTGATCTAGTTCTATAGCGGAACACACTGTCGTTTACTTAAAGATATGTGAGTGTTATGTATGAGGCGGAACTATGGGCCTCACGGAAAAAGGTGACCCGGCTGAGTCACGCAATCTGACTCTTAGTCTGATCACGAGGTGTGGCCATTAATTGTACGTGTCGATCACGTAGGCTGACGTGAGGATCAATGAACTACACTTGACGGGATGTATCTGGATCATCTTAGGTGATTAGGAAGTTAGTAGACAGGAATACACTTAAATACTTGGCTTTAATTCAGCATCAGCGGTGAACGTCGATCTTGACTTTGTACAATAATATTTAGAAGTGCAGTTATAGACTGAACTGAGAATACTTCTTTACAATTCTGATTGCTTCACATATATAGGTCAGTTGTCAGTGCATAAACTGTATGTGGCGCCTGGCTAGGTCGTAGCTACTGACTTAGATGAAGGCTATACTAACTAGCGTCTCTGCAAATGAGATCTCTGAAGCTATAGCGAGTGAACCATTCCTATTAAAGTCGGCTGTAGAACTGGCCAGTGCGCTAGCTAGACCAGCCGAGTGGCGGCGCTCGGTCTGCTAGCGTCGACAGTGGCGACTCGCGGGTCCGATGTGTACTGACGGACCGCGGACGATTTGAAGCCTACAACCCAGCCAGTGTGGTGCCTTGCGGTGACACTACAGTGGGCACTATGATTCATAACTGAATAAAGCGGCATAAGTACTGTACACTTTATTACTACAACAGACGCAAAAATCAAAGAATAAAAAACTTAGAAGAAAACCAGAGAGATATCTCAGGCATAGTCGTTAAACATAGCCAAAGATGCTGGTAGATCGTTCATCACATAGGCACACACTTTCGATTACGTGTTCGATTTGGGTCGCCACAGATGCAACACATTGAACTGTCTTTCCACAGTCTACAAATAGAATGATTTCTGCAAAACACTTCCCAATTCTTCTCCTCCGTGTCTTTCAAATTATTGTTTCCGGCTCATATTAAGGCCTGACATCAAATTCCCGCTCAACCAAGTTTGAAGTTTCCGAAACTAACGCGCATCGTTTCATTCCCGCGTCCACACGCCAGCACAGCTACCCAAAGTCTCTTGTTATAGTTAAATGATCTTATGGCTTAATCAAAACCGTACGGAAGCTTTAATGTGCCTAACTGAGTCACGGCGTTTCATAAAAAAAATGGCTCTGAGCACTATGGGACTTAACTTCTGAGGCCATCAGTCCCCTAGAACTTAGAACGACTTAAACCTAACTAACCTAAGGACGTCACACACATCCATGCCCGAGGCAGGATTCGAACCTGCGACCGTAGCGGTCGGGCGGTTCGAGACTGTAGTGCCTAGAACCGTTCGGCCACTCCGGCCGGCGTTTCATAAAACATTGATTAGATCCTTTTGCATTATACAGTCATATCAGTCATTTACATGAATACATCCAATACACAGAATAAATTGTACAGTTTTCTGCCAGTGTTATATCACTACGAAAATATTCCATACAATAAAACGATGAACCAAAGAATAAGGCACGTATGTAGACAACATGTTAATTGAACACGGGTATATAAAATTATCCGTTATAATACACTGAATCTAAACAGTAAGAAATTAGGAATAAATGTTGTAATGTAACTTCTCGTTAGAATCATTCTCACCAGAGTATAACTGTCGTAATTTATTCCCGTTGCAGTTTTATTCGTCTTCCAAAATTTTCTTTCTCTCTCGTTTTTACTTCTTTGACGCATTCCTTAAACCAGCGTTAGAAATGTGAACCAGGTGCAACCAATAGGGAGGTGCACCCCAATACCCACATTATGCCGCTACGCTTATTTTTAATATAAGATCTGTACTACTGTGGTTTGTTTATTTTTTGTTACATTTTTACACTTTTATTTTGTCGTTTTAACGTTTTACAAGGAACAAATGTAGACTGGCAATAGCAAGGAAAGCGTTTCTGAAGAAGATAAATTTGTTAACATCGAGTATAGATTTAAGTGTCAGTAAGTCTTTTCTGAAAGTATTTGTATGGAGTGTAGCCATGTATGGAAGTGAAACATGAACGATACATAGTTTGGGCAAGAAGAGAATAGAAGCTTTCGAAATGTGGTGCTACAGAAGAATGCTGAAGATTAGATGGGTAGATCACATAACTAATGAGGAGGTATTGAATATGATTGGGGAGAAGAGGAGTTTGTGGCACAACTTGACCAGAAGAAGGGATCGGTTGGTAGGACATGTTCTGAGGCATCAAGGGATCACTGAAGACGACAACAAACAACAAGGAACAAATTACTGCTTACACAATAAATCCAACAAACGATAAAAATTACAAGTTTTACGCTATTCCCTTAGTTCATCCTTCACAAATTCCTTGGATTCAGTCGACAGGTGCTTGCAGTGGCACAAAGGAAGATCCCATGTTCGGAGAGACAGGTATACTGACCATAGGCTTTTTACTGGTATTTGTTGTTTCTGTCCTTCTTGTTGCCGCACAGGTAGCGCCTTGGATCTTTCTTCGCAATTTTCGCTGAAGGAGGAGTCATGGCCCGGCTGCTGGAACAAGGAGCGGAGTTATTGAGGTGCTGCTACAATGGTTTGAGAAGAAACCTGGATGTCTCCTCGGGCTTCTGAAGTTGACCTTGAAGAAGGCTTAGGGCGATGGCGAGGGTGTCCAGAAATTATGTAAGTGTCAATGTTGCCCCAGGCGTGTTGGAGAAGTACGTCTCTTGCTCGTTGATTCTAACCATGCTAACTAGCGAGAATAAGATTCTGAGCGGCCATCTTCTGCAGGTTCGGCTCACATCGGACGTTCAGCACCACTGGTCGACAGTATCGGTACCGCCTTTGCTCTTGTTGGAGTTAGTAATTACCTCAGACTGTTTCTAGTCCCCAGTCGATTCGTCGATATGATCATTACTGTGAAAAGTGGAGAGAAGAATCACAACCTTCTTGTTTCTTCGAAAGTAGGACGCTGAGGTGAACCGGTCACAGAACCTAATTTGTGCCGCTGCAGTCTGGGTGGCCAGTGGCCTCAGTGAATTCCTTTAGGGAGTTCCTTTCTGTTTTTCCGGATTGTTTCAATCAGAGCCGTCTTGTGGTTGGCAGGAGCGTGTTGGACAATGGGATGCTTGTTTACCAGTTGTCTCTCGTTAGGTCTGTTCCCGACCCAGAAATCTTAATTATAACCTGTTCAGTCACATAAGCTAGCAAACTGTTCTTCTAGAAACCGCCGTGAAGTCGCTTCCCGACGTACAACTCCGCACTCGGGGTCGCTTGATGTCGTACTTACACGACTTGAACAGGATATATGAATGAAAGAGCTCTGGCAACGGAAACTCTCCAATGTTTCGTCGATTGTGACGTTTCTATCGAGGATGTAACAGTCCTGGCAGTTCTTGTTCAACAGGTCGAAAAATTCGCAGACTGGAGTTCACAAACAGGAGTAAGTTTATCTCTGTACGCCGAACTTGTCGAATACTGAGGAGTAACCTGAATCGAGTGATGGTCGTCGTCAGAGGAAGATCTCAACACCAGTCCCAGGTTCTTGCCGATTTAAATCTTCACCTTAGATAGAGATGGCCGAGGAGAGACATGACTTCAAGTTTGTCTGCCTTTCTGTTTAGGCTTTCCGTATTGGTCTTGCAGTTTTCAGTACACTTCTCGATCTTCCTGTAGGTACAGTCGACGAAGATGTGGACAAACGCAGGGATAATGAAAAGACTAAAGGCTTCCTCGGGGTCTTTGCATTCTTTGCGTTTCATGTTGATCCAGGAGCCTCTTTGGTGAATGTTCCACGACCTTCTGAGTGCCTGGAGATTTCATCGCCCACTTGGCGATCTCATTGTTTCCGAGACGGAAGTCTCCACAACTGATTTGGCCCTCGGTGGCATCCTCACTTGAGTTAGCGCCGCCTTCGCACTCTGAAATTTGACCATCAGACTCCTTCCCCCCCCCCCCCCCTACCCCATCATCAAACAGCGGTTTTACCCCTGGTCCTTCTTACAAATTCTCGGTAACTTCCTCCTCTTCCTCCACTCATTGCTCATTGCAGTAGCTCCATGAAACCAGCGGTAACAAAAAAAAAATTATATATATATATATATATATATATATATATATATATATATATATATATATATATTAGTTAAGGTAAGGCTCACCGGCCACTTGACAATCTTCTTCTTCTGTGTGAATGCACAAACAGTGCCCTAACTCTTACGGGAATCGGCAACGCGCCGCGAGTAATGAGTATGATGGGCGGGGGCTCTACGAATGTAGTGCGGGACAATACGATGAGAATGTGGGTTTCGCGGGAGGCGTGCCAGAAGTAAATCCCTGCAGTTACGCTATCCTCTATGTCCTCGGTGGCTCAGATGGATCGCCGGCACGGTGGCTCAGCGTGTTCGGTCAGAGGATTATCTGCCCTCTGTAATTAAAAAAGAACAGAGGTAATCGATCAACAACGAACTTAAACGAATGTCTTACGACGTCCGCCCCGAGCAGATTCAACGAACAAAAGCGAACAAAATGAGATTTTAAAAAAATGGGTAGAGCGTCTGCCATGTAAACAGGAGCTCCCGGGTTCGAGTCCCGGTCGGGGCACACATTTTCTTCTGTCCCCGTTGACATATGTCAAAGCCTGTAAGCAGCTAAGGGTGTTCATTCCATTGTCATTTCATTCTAACGAGCTGCATGGTCAGCGATGGAATCTGTCTTTTCTGACATGTCCGAAAGAACAGATACCATCTTAGTAAATATCTCTTTATTCCTTACTACTTCCGTACCCTGCTTCTTTTTGCATTGGTTTTTCCTGAATGGTCTCTTGAACTTCAGCTTACTCCTCATCATTACTAAATTGTGATCTCAGTATTAGCTCCTGAATACGCCTTGCAATCCAATATCTACCTAACTGTGTTTTTTTTTATATATATCATCAGACTGGTTTGATGCGGACCGTTACGAATTCCTCTCCTGCGCATCTCCTAGTAGCTATTGCAATCTATACCCTCAGTTGTTTGCTGGGTGTATTCCAATCTCTGTCTTCCTCTATGGTTTGCACCCTCTACAGCTCCCTCTAGTGCCACGGGGGTTGCTCACTTATGTGTTAACAATGTCCTATCACCCTGTACCATCTTCTTGTCAAAGTTTTCCTTATATTCATTTCCTCGCCGATTCTACGGAGAAACTTCTCATTTCTCACCTTATCAGCCCAGCAAATTTTCAACATTCTTCTGTAGCATTAAATCTCAAATGCTACGATCTTTTTCTATTCCGTTTTTCCAATGGTCCATGTTTCACTACCACACAGTGCTGTACTCCAAATGCAGATTCTCAAAAAAATTTTCCTCAAATTAAAGCCAAAGTTTCATTCTACTAGACATCTTTTGGACAGGAACGCCCTTGTTGTCAGTGTTAGTCTGCTTTTTGCGTCCTCCTTCCTCTGTCCATCATGCGTTAGTTTGCTTCCTGGACTTCGTCTGCTTCGTGATCTCCAATTTTGATGTTACGATTCTTCCTGTTTTCATTTCCGCTACTTCTCATTACTTTCATATTTCTTCGATTGACTCTCAAGCCATATCCTTTATTTACTAGACTGTTCAATCTATTCAACACATCCTGTAATTCTTCTTCACTTTCGCCGCGGGCGGTAGCGTGCGGTCAAAGACGCCTTGCCACGGCTCGCTCGGACCCTCCCGCCGGAGGTTCGAGTCCTCCCTCGGGTATGGGTGTGTGTGTGTTGTTCTCAGCATAAGTTATTTTATGTTAGTTTAAGTAGTGTGTAAGTCTAGGGACCGATGACCTAAGCAGTTTGGTCTCATAGGAACTCACACACATTTTAACATTTGCTATTAACCTGATTGTGCAGTAGTTCTTGCACTTGTCGTCTCTTGCAATATTCGATATTGTGTGGATGATGTTTTTTTCTTAAGTCTGACGGTACATCACAAGACTCATCCATTCTACACACCAGCGTGAATAGTTGTTTTGTTGCCACTCCTGCTACTGATTTCAGAAATTCTGGTGGGATCTTATCTATCGCTCCTGCCTTATACGAGGATAATCCCAAAAGTAAGGTGTCCTATTTTTTTTTATAAGAACAGAACTCTGTTTGTGTGGCAGTTGGTCACACTGTTATGAAGAGTGCTTCACGTGCTCTGTGTAAACATACGCACACTGCGCTGAGGAGCTCAGTCTTGGCTTGGCAGCCGTTGAGAACGTAGCTCCCGTTAGATGTTACCGCGAAGTGCGAAGGTTTCCCGAAGCACCACTCACAGAATTTTAAAGGAAACATTAAACTACCGGAAGATGTGCGCTAGATGGATGCCACTCATGCTGACTGAGGACCACATGTGGCAGCGAGCTGATGCTTCCCGCACGTTTCTTCACCGCCTAGCAGCCGAACAGGACAACTTTCTGGATTCAGTTGTCACGGGTGAGGAAACCTGGGCATACCACTTTACACCTGAGACCAAGCAAAAATCACGCCAGCGGCGGCATCCTTCTTCGCCAAAGCCGCGGAAATTCAAACAAACACAGTCTGCCGGTAATGTTATGGCAACCGTTTTTTGAGATCGGAAAGGGGTATTGTTGGTTGACTTTATGCCCACTGGGACCACAATTAACGTTGACAGGTACTGTGAGACTCCGAAAAACTCAAACGGGCAATTCAGAACCGGAGAAGAGGAATGTTGAGCAAGGGCGTACACATTCTCCATGACACCGCTCGCTCACACATCGCTCGGCGAAACGTTGCTCTCCTGCAACAGTTTCAGTGGAACATAATCACCAACCAACCCTATGGCCCTGACTTGGCGCCCAGTGACTATCAGCTGTTTCCTAGGTTGAAAGAACATTTGGCAGGAAAGCGATTCAGCTCCGACGACGAGGTGAAAGAAGAGGTTCATAACTTTCTGAACACCTTGGCGGCGAGCTGATATGACATGGGTATACAAAAACTGCCACAGCGTCTACAAAAATGTATCGACAGGAATGGTGATTATGTCGAAAAATAGCTAAATGTTCAAGCTGTAAACTGATGTAAACCGTTGTAAAAATAAACAGGTCTATGTACTTATAAAATAATAGGAGACCTTCCTTTTGGGATTATCCTTGTATAATCTTAAGTCTTCCAAAGCACTTTTACACTCTGATTCTATACTGGATCCCCTATATCTTCCACACTAGCTCCTGTTTCTTCCTTTATCACGTTATCAGACAAGTAATCCGCCTCATAGATGCCTTCAATGTAATCTTTTCAATCTATTCACTCTCTTCTCTGCATTTAGCAATGGAATTTTGATTGCACACATCATTTGAATTTCACCGACAATTGTTTCGACTTTTTTCGTATGCTGAGTCACTCTTTTCGACAGTCATTTCTTTTTAGACTTCTTGAAATTGTTCATGCAACCATTTCACCTTAGCTTTCATGCAAATCCACTTTGTCTCATTCCTATGCAACTTGTATTTCTGTATTCCTGGATTTCCCTGAACAATTTCTTACTTCCATCTTTCGCCGATCAACTGAAATATTTCTTCTGTTACCCACGGTTTCTTCGCAGTTATCTTCTTTGCATAAGCGTTTTTCCTTCCAGTTTTTGTGATTCCCCTTTTTATGAATGAGCATTCGTACTTAGCTACTCATATCGCAGTATCTATAGCCTCTGCTAATTTCTAGCGTACTTCTTTATCCCTTACTACTTCCATGCCCCACTTCCTCTTCCATTAATTCTTTCTGAATGGTCTCTTGAACTTCAGCTTATTCTCCACCATTACTAAAGTAATATCTGAGTATCAGCTTCTGGATGCGCATTGCAATCAAATATCTGATTTCGGAATCTCTGCTTGACCATGATGTAATCTAACTAGAATCTTTCCGTATCTTCTGGGCATTTCCAAGTATAGCTCCTCCTCTTGTTATTCTTGAACAGAGTATTCGTTATTACTAGCTAGTATTTATTGCTAAACTCAGTCTTATTTCTCTGTCGTTCAGACTACAAAAATTCCGACTACCTAAATTCTCCCATAACCGATTCTTCTACTCCATCCCTTACAACCTAATTCCAGTCCCCCAAGACTACTAGATTTTCATCTACCTGTACGAACTGTATTGCCCGTTCAATATCCTCATATACTTTCTCTATCTCTTCATCTTCTGCTTACGACGTCATTATGTATAAGTGAACTATTGTTGTCGGTATTGATTTGTTGTCCATTCTCCAATATTTGCTGTTTACTGTACGTTTAGCTCACAGTAAGTCAAAAAAGTTCTTGGGCGAAAAATTTTTAAAAATAGTACTTTTCAAATTTTATCAATTGTTTGGAAAAAACGCGCTCTTGATAACTTTCTAGTTCTTCTCTGCGGATGTCCCTGCAGTACCGGTTTTAGGCTTATTTTCTTCGCAAAGAGTTGTGTTACAACGCTATTAAATTACTTTTACGAGTTTATTAGTTGTCAGGATCAAAACTTTCACTTTTTTGGGTGTGTTGTTTTTAATGAACTATCTCAATTTTTATTTTATAAAATATTTTCATTAATTCAAAAAAATTCAAAAACATTATGAAATTGAGAAAAGATTTTTTTAATCTAGTTGACGCAACTAACATTTTTTGGTGATGCTCTTGAGGGATGATAATACTGAAAATAGTGCATGAAAAACACTGCTACCATAATCCAAATTTTAAAATGACGTTAACCGTAATCAAAATGTAAATTATATAAATATTATATGTTTCTGGGGTTATTTTGCGTCTCACTATAACATTCATATTGATCTTGTCAATCTACCACACACTAAATACAAATGCAGAAACTGAGATGTCAAAGATTATGGAAGCGCTGACATTTTACGATCAGTTTTCGGAGCGACCGAACGCCGGTTCCCCTGCTCCTCCGATGGCTTCAGTTGACGCACTGCGCGTTTGTATGCCTCACTTCGCTACTCAGCTGCTATTACCAAAAACGAATAAAACATATCGTTGTATTCTTCTTCAAAAAAATTAAGTTAGTTAAAAACAACAAGCCCGAGAAAGTTGCAAGTTTTTCAAAGCCATTTCTTATCCCAACAATTAATATAATAGTAACTATTTTAATAGCATAATAGGAAAATTCTTTCTGATGAAAGTAAGTCCAAAACCGTTATTGTAGGGCCATCCGATAGCCAATTATCAAGTCTTTCTTTAAAAAATCGCTAACGGCCTTGCACAGTGGTAACACCGGTTCCCGTCAGATCTCCGAAGTTAAGCGCTGTCGGACTGGGCTAGCACTTGGATGGGTGACCATCCGGTCTGCTGAGCACTAATGGCAAGCAAGGTGCAGTCAGCACTTGTGAGGCAAACTGAGGAGCTACTTGGTTGAGAAGTAGCGGCTCCAGTCTCATAAATCGACATACGGCCGGGAGAGCGATTTGCTGACCACATGCCCCTTCATATCCGCATCCAGTGACGCCTATGGTCTGAGGATGACACCGCGGCCGGTCGGTACCATTGGGCTTTCGTGGACTGTTCAGGAGGAGTTTTCTTAAAAAATCGATCTCTCGAAAACTAGTTAGTACTTTTGAAATTTTTCAAACAAGTGGAAACGTGAATGATTACGAGTTATAAAGCACCCGATTTTTAACGGTCGAAACTTTAGAAAGCAACTGATACTTATAAAAAAGCAATCGATAGATTATTTAACCCCTACAACTTCCTCATTTAACATTTTTCGATCCGATCTATAGATTTTTTTTCTTTTTTTTTTTTTTTTTTTTTTTTTGCCATGGTCGCCATCATGGATCGCTTTTCATGAAGAAGAAACCCTATCTCAAATTTAATTTCCTATGTATCCATATTACTCCTTCTCAGGTGACAATTTTTACAAATTTATCATCAGGACTAGTTTTCGATGCGCCAGACCACCTTGTGCACGATTCTCCACGACAACCGGCACTTCCCCCATCACTTACAACGCGTTCAGGCCTTATTACTTCACGTCGACAGGTTTGTCGCTGGTTCGTGGCACAGGCCACCATAAATATGAAATTCCTGTCATCCTTTCTGTTTGCTGATGGGGCTACCTTTATGATGGACAGAATTGTGAACATTCATAGCATCCACCTGTTGCTTACGGAGAACCCCCATGCTGTGGTGGCAGCGAACCACCAACACCCGTTCAGCCTCAGTGTGTGAGAGGGGGATTATTGACACTGCCTCGTGAGACCAGTCATCCGTCCCCAATGTCTCATAGGAGGGGCACATCTGCACCTGTGCGAATGATCTGGCCTCCCCTGTTGGAAGACGTGTCTCTGCTGGTACGATGGATAGTGAAGCTTCTACTTGATGGTGCTCCAGGTTACTTTCACATTTCCGTGCTGAGGCATCTCAACGACAGCTACCCCTATGGATCGAACGAGGTGGTCTAATGGCATGGTCTGCTCGCTCGCTGGACCTCAACCCTCTAGATTTCTACTTGTGACAGCACCTGATAGAAGTGTATGCACAGACCATCCCCGACGTTCAGACTCTAGGGCAGCGCATTCATGCTGCCTGTGACGTCATTCATTTGCAGGACGGCACATTTGAACGAATGTGTCAGTCAGTGGTATGCCGTGTTCACCTGCGGTTAGAGGCCCGTGGCTGTGTATTCAAACACCCTTTTGATTCGGCCTCTTATCACAGAATGTCGTGAACTGGTACTGTGCAGGAGTCATGAATATTAATAAATACCTTGTAGCACAGACCCATGCATTTTCACGCATGTGAGCTTTTTTGCTCTTTATCGATCCATATTCCCTCAGTAGTTTATCCCCATTTAGAAAAATCACCTTGTATATTTAGCTGTCGGTCAAGGAACTGCCACCCCATCCGCCACGCGTTTCACCCAGGAAACAAGCTGACATGTTGGGCGATATCAATTCAGTAAGAAATAAAATAAATTCGTGACTCATCTCCATAAAAAAGTAATCGAAGACCTCACAACTCTGCGTCATGAGGTAATAGCACCAGTTGGCACTGGGGGTGGGGGAGAGCGAGGAGGAAATAAGGTAAGGGTAGAGGACGCAGACTGCCGCTGCATAATGGCCGGGTATCGATTTCGTATTAGGCAGCCACGGCAGGAGAGCGGACTAATGATGTGTGCCACCAGAGGCTAAGAGGGCGGGCAGTTCATTGATCACCAGGCTCTGAGAGCTCTGTTTGCGTAACGACGTGGTGCTCAGTCATTTCTCAACAACCCAGGCCGACAGAGGTAGAAAAAAATACACCGTGGCGTCTAAGAAAGATACGGCTGTGTAACTTGTTATCCTTTTCCCTGAACAAAATTTGTGTGCTATAGTAGTGGAGAGCACTCTATCTTTCAAGAATAACATGAAGAGTTTCTAAACAAATGAAGATATCCTTGTCATTTTCGTCCAGATAAGCTACAAAATTGTCCTTCCTGAGCAACAGGTACGAGCAATTCCTTGTCACAGCATTGTCAATTATAATGGACTTTTAGGGCCTCACTGACAAATTGAAGGACGATAAATCACACTATGAGGACTGTTTTGTAGTTGTGGAACATAAGCAGTATAACCTGTTATTCACGGTTCATGCACATGACTGAGGCTCATTGCTGTGGCACGATACAAAATATTGCCAACTCTTAGTCAGATGTTGTACTGCTTCTCCTCTTCCAGTATTTCTCAACATTTGTTGTCGTGTTGTTTGCATCTGAGGTTCTACACCCAGTATGGACTACGAGTGTCTTATCGCTTATATGATTATATATTACGATGAGCTTAACGAAGGAATCAAATGGATGAAAATGATTTTGAAATGCAAAGGTTCACATATGATATGTATATGCTGATTAAGGCGGCAAATAAAAATTTGTGCTAACGCTGGGATTCGAATCCAGGTCTCCCACTCATTAGGCAGAAACGCTAACCATTATACCTCCCTGGCACAGCGGTTTTGCATAACTACGTGGACAACTGTAGCACGCATCCCTCCTCAATCCAAATTCCCATTCTCGCGTCAGCCCACTTGGCGTTCTCCTTAAACTCGAACAGCATTGCAGAGGTTCTCCAACTGTACTGAAACAGCACCTCAGCGTCGAATGGAACGGGAGATCCCAATGTGTTTCACCCCCAGTATGTGGAGCCTATGTATAAGAGGGTTTTCGGTTTAATTGTTTCAAAAAAATTGTTTTCTTATTGCGTATTTTGTCTACTTGTAGTGTTGAGAATATTGGATCAAAATGATTTAGTCGGGAAATTATTCCCTTTATATTAAAATCAAGTCTCAAATGAAGTACATATATACCCATTATAGCTCCTCTCGGCGCTTGGGCGTTTGCGACTCCGATCGATATTTGGCTGTCTGTGAAACTATTGTAACATTCTAGGTCGAAGATAATATCCACATAGGCGTTGTATTATATACTATATAGTGTTGTATAGGTACTATACTATAGGTGTTGTATAGGTACTATACTATAGCTGTTGTATAGACACTAAAAATGTTCAAATGTGTGTGAATTCCTAAGGGACCAAACTGCTCAGGTCATCGGTCCTAGACTTTCACACTACTTAAACTAAGTTTTGTTAAGAACAACACACACACACACCCATGCCCGAGGGAGGACTCGAACCTACAGCGGGAGGGGCCGCGCAATCCGTGACATGGCGCCTCAAACCGCATAGCCAATCCGTGCGGCGTTGTACAGATACTACATGAGTGTTGCACTTGCCCAGTCAATGTCTCAGGTATATGCTCTCGACAAATGTGAGGTGAAAAAAAGCTTTATGATGATTCTTCACCACAGCAGTTCAACGAATTACAAACCGCAGCACGATTACTCTTCTGAAAGACGGTGTAAATGGAAGCAAGCCCAGAAGCTATTGCTGATCTGTACACACATCTGACCGACAACAGTCTGATGAAGAGATACCATGAAAATTACATGCACAACAACAATGAAGCACTGAATTCATTAATTTGGTTCAAGTGGTTCAAATGGCTCTGAGCACTATGGGACTTAACAGCTGAGGTCATCAGCCCCTGGAACTTAGAACTACTTAAACCTAACTAACCTAAGGACATCACACACACACCTATGCCCGAGGCAGGATTCGAACCTGCGACGGTAGCGGTCGCGCGATTTCAGAATGAAGCGCCTAGAACCGCTCGGCCGCAGCGGCCGGCCATAAATTAGGACTTACGCTCCAAAACACATGTCTTCGAGTGTAAGAGTCATCAAAATTGCTAACAACAGGGTGTGCCTAATTTGTAATGTCGGATTTATGGATGTCTGGCATAACATGAAAGTC
The DNA here is from genome assembly GCF_021461385.2 of Schistocerca piceifrons. Taxonomy (NCBI): domain Eukaryota; kingdom Metazoa; phylum Arthropoda; class Insecta; order Orthoptera; family Acrididae; genus Schistocerca; species Schistocerca piceifrons. The sequence continues at coordinate 149,275,770 of NC_060144.1, read as the reverse complement.
ATGGGAGTCGTAATCGGAACCCCGGCTTGCTCATTCACTACGAAAGCGGCGCGAAATGCCTCAAGCGTTCGGACCAGCGATCGTTAAAGAGCAGCATCGAGTCTACAACTGCGGCTAGAGGGACTTTCGCTCTAGAAAATATCTTCGAAGAAGAAGATTGTTTGTCCGCAGCTGTGGTCGTGCGGTAGCGTTCTCGCTTCCCACACCCGGGTTCCCGGGTTCGATTCCCGGCAGGGTCAGGGATTTTCTCTGCCTCGTGATGACTGGGTGTTGTGTGCTGTCCTTAGGTTAGTTCGGTTTAAGTAGTTCTAAGTTCTAGGGGACTGATGCCCATAGATTTTAAGTCCCATAGTGCTCAGAGCCATTTTTGAAGAATGTTTACTCTGTGGAACAGGAATTGCAGATTCATCCAAGTTGAAAAATTGTAAATAAGGATACACAAAAATCTAACTCAGAACATTAAAAACGTATTTCTCGAGACAACGTTTATTGAACACGTTCGCATGATTCAAAAATAGAGCTCAGTAAAATAGGGTACCAGTTTGGATTTAATGCAGTAGCCATTTCTAATTTCGGCGCGAACGTCAAAAAACCAATACATTTTTCAGTATGTCTGTTAATCATTTACATTTAAAGTCAACAAAATAGGACAGCATTCAGTACCTGTGTTTCCAAGTGGCCATTTTGAAATGCACTTCAGGGAATATGGTTCACTACGTTCACGGCATAGAGAGCTTATTTCACAAAATGTGTCTTTAATTTTGGTGTATACTTCATTCTTCAATTGTGCAATCTGTTTAGTTACGCCGGCCGGGGTGGCCGAGCGGTTCTAGGCGCTACAGTCTGGAACCGCGAGACCGCTACGGTCGTAGGTTCGAATCCTGCCTCGGGCATGGATGCGTGTGGTGTCCTTAGGTTAGTTATGTTTAAGTAGTTCTAAGTTCTAGGGGACTGATGACCTTAGAAGTCAAGTCCCATAGTGCTCAGAGCCATTTGAACCATCTTTTGTTTAGTTACGCCATCCGCGCAGAGGTATATTGGCCGCCGTCTTGAGATGCAAGTGCTCATCAATTTACAGGCCAAAAATTATTTCCATAACACTGAAAATACGTACTTTGTTTAGTAAAGAACTGTATGAAATTTTTATTGCAGAAAAAAGATCTGAACATGAGCATAAAAAACAGTCTGCGAGACCGGAGAATCCGCTTAAGGTCGGAGGTGATTCTTTGATGGTTTTCGTATCATGAATAATGCCCCCTCATTCATGATAACGTGAATATGAACCAAGATGTTTATCTTAACAAAAAAAATAAAATAAGTCTCACCACACGCTGGATTTATCCGTGGGACGGAAATCGGTAAATGTGATGTACATGTACAGACAAACCAATGATTTCAATTTTAAAAAAAGGGTGATTTATACAAGAGAAAGCACTTCACAAATCTAGCAAGCCAATAACTCGTTGGTCCATCTCTGGCCCTTACGCAAGCAGTTACTCGGCTTGGCATATTCTGTCTTTGCTCGTCATTCGGTCTCAATTGGAAGCGGGGCTAACCACTGGAGAGAATTACAATCTGGTCATAGAGATATTCTGGTCATAGAGATATTCTCTTGCCCTTCAAGGCAAGCCATCCTGGGCTTATATTTCAGCAATATAATTCCCGCCTGTACACGGCGAGAGTTTCAAACAGCTTGTGTTCGCGCTTACCTGACCCTACTTTCGTCAGCAGGGTCGCCGGACCTCCCCCCAACTAAGAACGTTTCGAGAATTATGAGTAGGGCCCTCCAACTAGCTCGTCATTTTGAAGGTTTTTAAAACTCTAATTGGATAGAAATCGGCACAACATCCCTCAGGAGGGCATCCAACAATTCTATCAATCAATGCCAATTCGAATAACTATTTACGGAGGGCCAGAGGTGGAACAACGGGTTACTGACTTGCGCAGTTTGTGAAGCTCTTTATCTTGAATGAGTCATCGAATTTTCCCGAAATTGTAATCATTTGTTTGTCTGTATATGACCATCTCATCTACCAATTTCCTTCACATTCGGATAACTACTTCTTGGTGCGACCTTTTTTGTCTTATAGTGTACTGCACTTTCTTCTACATATTCATGACGAGAATGCCGTAGCCACTTCCGTCCTGCAAAACGACTTCAGCTGTAATCAAAGGACTGCATGCATGTATGTGGTTTCACATTCAGCAAACGCATCGCACCTCTATCCGTCTCTCTAAATCATCTGGTCTTCATCTCACAGAAAACATCTGGAACTACTTAGGAGCAACGAGTGAAAGGTAGCAATCTATATCCTCGCAGTTTCTTAGGGCTGCGGGATCTAAACGTCAATGGCTGGGGTTTCAGTTGTGTATGGCATACCTCACGAAATCTGTGGAATATCTTCCACCTCGGCTTGAGGCGATTATCAAGGCTACAGTTGGAGTTACTCAGTAGTAACACGTCGTCTGTTGGAGATAATTTAGCCAACTTTTTCTCCAATGTGCTTATGCGTGGCGAAGTACACGCCACTGCAGTAGAGGTCGCTAGCTCGTGTCTATCCGCTGGCGCTCGACTCCGGAGAAACTGGATCGAATACTGTTCGAGGAAGAAATTTTCACTGCCAGTACTTGGGCGGCGACGCGAGAAATGATTAAAAGGATACTTTCCTTACAGCTCGTCGGTATATCGATATGTGCATCGAACCTGCAGAGTAATAGTGTAGACTTTTTAGAATAAGTAAAACTGCATCTCTGATCACAAAGTGGGCCGGTTTTGCCATGCGTCTAACGCCGCGGGCGGTAGGAGTCGGTCGGCAGAGTTGTTAGCGAGCTATCGTAGTGAATCACTGTTCCGATTGGTCAGGAAAATTTCAATTTCAGATGATTTGCCAGCTCATGGTAACGAGTCTGGTAGCGAGAAATCTTTCAAGAGATGGAGAAAGCTAACAACCGTGTGAGACAAATTCAGTTTCCCGATTCTTACCGCATCACACTTACGGCAAGAGTGAAAGAAGAGGTGAACGAGACATCAGTCAACAGAACTACACGGTTCAGTCACATTAATCTGACCACCTATGTTCGGTATCAATGCACAATGGCAACTCACAGATGGCTGTTGGCAGCACTAGCAATGGAGTATACGTGGGTGAGGGGGGGGGGGGAGGGGGGCGGGGCGTGGACAAGATTGCAGTCATCGTCTTAATATGGAAACGGAGCTAATTATTTGACGTCCAAAAGGGCATGATCACTGGCTTTCAGGCCAAGAGTGGAAGCTTTTCCTAAGTGAGCAAGTCTGTAAACTGCTCACATGCCACTGTGGTTAAAGTATACTGTGCACCGAGACAACAGTGGTGCACCAAGGACCGTGGATGACAGGGGTGAACAACGGCTGTGAAGATGTGTAGACGCGAATAGATGAGCAACTGTTGAGGAACCGTGCTCCCAGATAAACCAAGGGGCTACCATCAGTGCCTCCTCAAAAAACGTTCAACGGACATTTCTGCGTATGGGTCACCACATCAGGCATCTGGTTCATGCACTCTCGCTAACTGCTGTTCATCGGCGACGAGGGTTGGAATCTGCACGCTAATACCGCAACTATACGTCCACTGAGAAGTGACACGCGGCCTTTTCGGATGAAACACTTTTTATGCTCCATCGGACAGATGGCCGTGGAGTGTACGGCGTGAAACCTCGAAAGCAAACCCCATGAAACTATTGTCGGAAAGGTCCAGGCCAGAGGATGGAGTGTTATGGTCTGGGGAATGCTTTCGTAACATTGCCTGGGCGATCTCGTCGATATATGCAATCCACTTTTCCTCAGTACGATTTGAATTAACAGTATGACAAAGCAACGTGTCACACAGCTCGCAGCGTATGTGCGTGGTTGAAAGGGTACCAGGGTGAATTACCTATGTCCCACTGCTCACCAAACTCTCCACAATTATACACAATCGAGGATCTGTCGGACCTCCTCTGGCTATTAGTGTCACGGAGATACCTGACGCAGCTGCCAACTGTACTGGAGTCTGCGTGGCTCCATATCCCTGTCGGTACCTTCCAGAATCCTGTTGACTCTCTTCCTTTACGTATTGAGGGTTTCCACGCTGCAAAATGTGGTTATTTTGGCTTTTGACAGGTGGTCACATTTATGTGACTGGAGAGTGTATAACGAAAAGGACGTTCTAATGTGGTGACGCAAGGTTTATGAACACCAGACTTTGCGCCTATGTCCTGGATTCAGATTGGAATTTCTTCTTAGTGTTTCCTCGAATGAGTAAATGTGATAGAGTTATGGTGATTCGTCCGTCGGATGGGAACATTGCGATCCCAGGGAAATAACCTGTTAACGAAATCTCTTGTTATCATAGCGTGTTGTCTCAACGGTTCGACGCGTTTCATACTCATCATCATGAAGCAAAGTGTTGGGCTGCCGGGATCGAATTGGCTAGGCTTCACACCAATGTATTTCTAGAAGATCCAGCTTCTTATTTCCCTCTGTCTTTCGCTTGGCTATCCTAAATGATTTCCAAAATGGCGGGAGTTTCTTCCAAAATGGTTTGGAGTTTCTTCCCCTGGATATGATGGTGGTGGCAACTAACTACATAGTGATTTGATCTCGGTGAATGGTGGTGATAGATGTTTCGTGATCTGGATGGGGCTCCCCACCAAGAGTGCTGATGAGATGAGGCGTGGGATGATTCGTAAAATGAGATGGACTTTTGCTTAATGGTGTGATATATCGTCGGATGACTCAGCGAGGTTCTGATTTCCTCATTGCTCATATGTCTAGGAGCATCTGCAGTTATTCTTAGCACTTTCTTTAGATCTTTCGTAGGTTCGTCTCAGCTGCCATACTCCTGACTTCTGAGCCATAAAGCACTACCGGCTGTATGATTGCCTTACAAGTGTGAAGTTTTGCTTCTGTTGAGAGCCTTTTGCCCTTCAGTAATGAATATAATTGGAAGAGTCTTACTGAGCCTTTATTGCATGACTTTGAAATGTGTTGTTTAAATATTAAATATTTGTCAGTTGTAAGTTCGAGGTATTTGACTGAGTTTCTCCGTGGTAGATTTACGTTGTTCACTTCATTGTTCCGGATTGGTATTTTACGTTTGGCCTAATGTTTTTGTGTGTTTATTTTAATCTTCCACAGGTTGCTTCACTTAAAAACTTGATCCAGTTGTCTTTGAGGTTTGGCACTGATGTTGTTGATGTTTCAGCCGTTGTTGTACAGTGCAGTGTCACCTGCGTAGTGCGCTAATTGTCCCCCAGGCTCTTTAGGTATGTCACAGGTATATATGAGGAACAGGAAGGGGCCAAGCACGGAACCTTGGGGGTACTCCCGCGTCGATGTCTCCTGTAGAGCTGTCTGCCCCGTCTGACGAGCAGAACAACTTTCTAGACAAGAAAAACTTGACCATTTTTAACATGTGGAGTGGGGAGTTAAGTTTCGACAATTTGTATAGTAGGCCGGCATGCCAAACACGATCGAACTCCTTTTCCATGTCTAAGAAAAGTTCGTCACTGCTGTGTCCTTGGTTTTTTGCATTGCGTATGCGCTCCGCCAGGCGAATGGCTTGCTGAATGGTGTTGTGGCCAGCACGAAAACCGGATTTTTCTGGAGTAAGGAGATTGTTTTCGTTAAGGGGCCTTGGATTAAGATACACTCCTGGAAATTGAAATAAGAACACCGTGAATTCATTGTCCCAGGAAGGGGAAACTTTATTGACACATTCCTGGGGTCAGATACATCACATGATCACACTGACTGAACCACAGGCACATAGACACAGGCAACAGAGCATGCACAATGTCGGCACTAGTACAGTGTATATCCACCTTTCGCAGCAATGCAGGCTGCTATTCTCCCATGGAGACGATCGTAGAGATGCTGGATGTAGTCCTGTGGAACGGCTTGCCATGCCATTTCCACCTGGCGCCTCAGTTGGACCAGCGTTCGTGCTGGACGTGCAGACCGCGTGAGACGACGCTTCATCCAGTCCCAAACATGCTCAATGGGGGACAGATCCGGAGATCTTGCTGGCCAGGGTAGTTGACTTACACCTTCTAGAGCAAGTTGGGTGGCACGGGAAACATGCGGACGTGCATTGTCCTGTTGGAACAGCAAGTTCCCTTGCCGGTCTAGGAATGGTAGAACGATGGGTTCGATGACGGTTTGGATGTACCGTGCACTATTCAGTGTCCCCTCGTCGATCACTAGTGGTGTACGGCCAGTGTAGGAGATCGCTCCCCACACCATGATGCCGGGTGTTGGTCCTGTGTGCCTCGGTCGTATGCAGTCCTGATTGTGGCGCTCACCTGCACGGCGCCAAACACGCATACGACCATCATTGGCACCAAGGCAGAAGCGACTCTCATCGCTGAAGACGACACGTCTCCATTCGTCCCTCCATTCACGCCTGTCGCGACACCACTGGAGGCGGGCTGCACGATGTAGGGGCGTGAGCGGAAGACGGCCTAACGGTGTGCGGGACCGTAGCCCAGCTTCATGGAGACGGTTGCGAATGGTCCTCGCCGATACCCCAGGAGCAACAGTTTCCCTAATTTGCTGGGAAGTGGCGGTGCGGTCCCCTACGGCACTGCGTAGGATCCTACGGTCTTGGCGTGCAACCGTGCGTCGCTGCGGTCCGGTCCCAGGTCGACGGGCACGTGCACCTTCCGCCGACCACTGGCGACAACATCGATGTACTGTGGAGACCTCACGCCCCACGTGTTAAGCAATTCGGCGGTACGTCCACCCGGCCTCCCGCATGCCCACTATACGCCCTCGCTCAAAGTCCGTCAACTGCACATACGGTTCACGTCCACGCTGTCGCGGCATGCTACCAGTGTTAAAGACTGCGATGGAGCTCCGTATGCCACGGCAAACTGGCTGACACTGACGGCGGCGGTGCACAAATGCTGCGCAGCTAGCGCCATTCGACGGCCAACACCGCGGTTCCTGGTGTGTCCGCTGTGCCGTGCGTGTGATCATTGCTTGTACAGCCCTCTCGCAGTGTCCGGAGCAAGTATGGTGGGTCTGACACACCGGTGTCAATGTGTTCTTTTTTCCATTTCCAGGAGTGTATATAAGACTTTGGAGAGATGGTTGATGAGGGAGATTGGTCTGTAGTTTTGTGCGAACAAATGGCCTTTGTTTAGTATCGGAATTGAGATGATTTTTGCAGCCTTCGAGGCTGAAGAGGAATGTTTTAGCTTTAGGATGTTGTTGAGGCTGGTTGTGAGGTGAGATATGGCCGATTATGGGAGATTTTTGAGGAAAAGACGCTTCATACAATTTGGACCTGTGGCTTTAGCGTTGCCGATTCGCCTGACAAGAGCGCTCACTGCGCGCTCTCTGACAACCTCGAAGGATATGTCTGGTTTTCCTTGAACTTGACTTCGTAGGTATCGACGCACTTTCCGTTCGTTCTGCTCGAGTTCTTCTTCGTCGTCCTCTGCGACGTTTTCTTGGAATTGGCGCTCTAACGTGTTTTCCATGGCGTCTGCCTTTTCTTCTGGGGAGCAAACGATGCCGTTTCCCCATGGAGACGAGTGTTGGCCTTCCTGGATTGTCTCCTGGCCTTGGTTTTTTGTTGTTGCCATAAACGATGTTGGTTTTCTCCAGATTCTGCTAGTCCTTGTTCCAACCATGCGTTTTGTAGCAGCTGGAGTCGGTGGCGGATCTGTATAGCCGTCTGCTCCATGTTTGACTTGGGGATACCTGAAATGCTGCCAGATCTTTCTCGCACGTTTTTTATCTGCAATTAGCTGAGCAAGATGTGGTGTGAGGTCGTTTCATTTTGGTTCAACTGTTCTTTTCACCGTAGCTATTTCACTACAGGAGGTCACTGTTCAGGTCAATTCTTGTATGCTCTGATCTATGTCTCGTTTGTAGGAAATTTCTGGTGCGTAATCTGGTATCTAATGGTCGACTAGTTCTTAGTATTTATACCGGTTTGTGTGGTATTTTACAATTTTACTTGCGTTCGGGACACATGTGCTTATGTCTGGTTTCTTCCTTTACAGCCAGCCTACTCGCCGTAGGCCCGATGAGTAGGCTAATCTCGTGCTTCCGGCCATGGGCGGTGAGGCGGAACTGTGGGGTGGAGGGGGTTCATGTGTCCTTTGTGTTTTTTCCTAGCACCACATCCGCTGCAGAGCTCAAATGAAAGCCGCCCTCTCCGTCGAAATGTTCGTCTTATATTCCCACTGCCTCTTTGGTGTCCGAATTTCAGAAACCAATGGCGCGGCACAGAGCCTTTGTCTGCTCAAAACCACGCATTTGTCCTTCATTGATGCTGTGCTCTGCCACTCTAGACTTGTCGGTTTCGTCAAGCCGTACGCTCCTCCCATATTCCGGACAGCGCTGCCAGATTTCATCTGCATAGACATCTACATGGCTGCTCTCCAATTCACGCATATGTCTCTGGCAGAAGCTTCATTGAACCACTTTCACAATATTTCCGTACTACTTTCGACGAGCGCGCAGGTAAACGAACACTGAAAACCTCCCGTGAGAGATCTAACTTCTCTTATTTAATTATGATAATCATCTTTCCCTGTAAGGATGTTATACCGTACAGAAATACTGTAACAGAGGACGAACAAGCGTAGTGTAGCCAGTCTCGTTAGTGGATTTGTTGCATCTTCGAAGCATAAACATGTAACTCACCTACACTCTCCCTTAATCAGTTTTTTAAGGACTCGTGTTACCTAATGTTTATTTACATAGATTCCAAGATGCTACTCCAGGCGGGTGTAAAATGAATGTGCGCAACGGAAAATAATAAGCTCTAAAATGTTGATTTGGTCCTGTCTGACTACCCCCTGAAGCAGATCTTAGGATTTCTTCCTTCTCTTTTTATATATAAATTACAATCTAAACATAAATGTATGATGAAGGCAACTATTACTACTAAATGGTAAACGTTGTTGTTCAATATATATTTATTAGAGATTAAAACCAACACTTTCAGTACAATTATCTATATTTCCTAAGTAAAATTATTAATCAGTTGACCAACTCTGCATCTTATTATGACTGCGCGATCTAATATCAATAACACGAAATGACTGAGATCATCTACGTACCAAAAACTAGAAGACACTACTTTCAAAGATAATCTACAGTGATGTGGAACCTCGGTGGAAATAAACTAACGTGATCACAGTTGTTTAGCTTTATAGCCCTAATAAGCCGAAGCAATTTACGGTATCACCGTATGTACTGCGTCCGCTGCATCGAAGTGATGGTTCTCGTACTCGTCTGCGACGATGGAAGAACTCCAGCCACAAATAAACTCTTTCAAACACTAGGACGGTAGAAGGCGGTCCTCAGACGAATATACTCTAATACAGGCTTGTCCTGTGTTCTACGAGAAACGCGAACTCCCAGCCACAACGACGGAGTTCAGATAACGTCTCAACGTAAGTATAGGCAGAAGAAGTGCTCTCAATTACTGAACGCTGAGTACTCAACGACGACTTCCAACCATGAGATGAAGTCCACAATCGGATATGTTCGCAACAGTACAGTGCCTAACTGTTCTAACTATAAACTCTCCTGAGAGCAAAGACAGCAAGTCCGTCCGTACCAACAAAGCTGATACCGAGCGATCGGCACGCATGGGCGCTCACGATGGAAGACCACGTCTCTCCACCGCTGGCTTCTCAGCGAGGCTCGGCTCGCCACCATCTTAATTCCGAAACGAATCCTATTCCCGAAACCACGGAATATTCTCCCTCTCTACAGATTCTTCCGAACGCCGACCAATCCTATTTTAGTGTTTGTCGTCCGGGGCGGAAAGTTTGCGAGGAAATACGTATACTCATACAATGGTACGCATCTGAGTAAAAATCCGCGGAAATAACCCAGCCTGCGTGATTTCCAAGGTGACGCTTCCTCGTTCCTCTCAGCTGCGTCCCAGATTTTCGTAGTTTCCGGAGTATAATCCTTCCCATCCGGCTACAAGACCAGCTGTTCGTGACTCTATTGTGCTCCAGCGCTCAGGTACCCCCACCGTCCGTCTTGGTGCTTTCTGTGTCTAAGCAGGACCAACACACCTGTGTGGGCCTTCCACCCAGGGCTTGAGTTGCGCCTGCCGTTTCATTGCCACTGTCGTTCCAACCTGTTGTGATGTTTCTTATTTAACACGAAAGGCATCGATTCTGAAGAATAATGCTAAGCGGAAGAATGCAGTCGCGGCTATAACCGAACTTTGTATCGCACAGCTGTTTGCCGAGTACGACAATGGACGAAAAGTAAATATTGTAAGAAGTTAAATTATTTACTATGGCTACCTATAATTTTGGATAAGTAACTGAAATTGTATGAAATCTGGATTGCTGATTAATAAATTACTGCCACAGCTCAAAAGCGAGAAAGAGTTAAAAATGTTTAATAACTGAACTGACACTGAAGTCACGTACTAATTACAAAGTTATAGGAAGACAGTTGTCGGACGAAATTGCACACGTGGGCGTTTAAATGAAAAGCCACGTATGATAAAATGATTTTTTGTTAATTAACAAAATACTGACATTACTTGTAATTAAAAAAACCGACGATTACTTACTAGCTGCACATCATGCGAGATATATTGAATGAAGTCGCTGTAGTGCCATCTGTCGTCAGGTATTGTGAAGCAAATACCCACGAACAGTCACTGTTTCGTAATAAAAGTAACTTCAGAGAAGTTCGTAATAGTTTCCTTGGCGACAGCCTTTGCAATGTCATAAACACGAAATATTTGCAAACACACAATAAAAATTATAGAAATCACTTTACACAAAATGAAATGTTCACTTTCCTTTGTCAATTACTTGCCGTAACTTTTAATTTGTATTATCTTCACTGAGTTACTAATTGGATTTAGTAGTAACACTACAATGCACAAAGAACATTAAATATTACTACTTGATCCAAGTTACCTGCAAATGTAATTAAATTTCTGTCCACTGAAATAACTTCATATCTTTCAATTATGATGAAACCCTGCTGACAGCTAATGAATTTGGGTAATCAGTAGTATTCGTAATATTTATAGTTCAATTTAAAAAAATCATTACAGTGTTCAAGCTGTGTACATAACTGGAAAGCTAGCTTGATCTTAGTTTGTGATGAGTTACAGATGGTGTAAAGTAATGCATTTTGTAACGACCACTATTGACAATACGCTCTCCTTTAACAGCGAACAACTTTTAATGATTTCGGACACACACTACTTTTCTTCAGTTACAAATTCCTCATATATGCTTTGTACTGTGCACAGATATGTGCTTGCTCATCCATCCACCTGCCTTGCCATGCTTGAAACAACATTTCGAAAACATTCATTATGGCCTTGAGCACTGCCGCTCTGCATTCATACTTCACCGCAGAAGACTTCCCTCTCCACTACAGCCCTGCTCGCGATCGTGCCCAACAATGTTATAGCCAATTTTGAAGCAGATTTTTTGGATGCTGTACAATACGATTGTCCCTGACTTCAGTAGCGTTTGTACGTGAGAGTTTTCACTATATTATTATTCAATTACATTTTCATAATCATATTACAATTTTTAAATAGTGAATACTGACAGAATTAATGAAGTACACACATATGCAAGACATTACTAGAAAATTATATAATTAACTAAAAAAATTATGAGGCGCTATGTTATGTTATAAACACTCTTTGCTGCTTCGGATCACGTTCTAATTGAGTCGAATGGTTCTGAACTGTCCCTTATGGTCCCACCTAATATACCAAAGCAAACACTGCGGAAGCTCTGCATTCCTCAGGGCTGCGATCACGTTCGGTGTGGCTGCAGGCCCACGATGTCCATAGAGAACATTCCGGCAGGTGTCAGCAGTGGCAAAGTCGATTCCCACACATCCGGCACTGCGCACTGTCGTTTTCGACCGCGACATGTGTTGCGGGAATCAGCAACCCAAACAAAGACATGCTTTCATTGACGAGATTTATGCCCCTCCTCCTCCCCTCCCGCCCCCGAAACCTTTTCGTATCGATACTGATCGGCGGGGTGTCTGAAATGTTTTCCTCGGCCATTCATGTTAAAAACCGCGTGATTTCAACGCCGGGCGTCGCAGTACTAACCTCCATCGCAGAGGCGTGAAATGAAGGTGTGAAATGTGCGTAAGAGGGTGAGTGACGACGTTCTCACCGTGTGACACGACCACGGTGGCATTGGGCAAAACTGTGATGAAAGTTTGTGCCAATGTGACGTGATTACCCTACCTTACACCTCATGTGTACTTCGGAGCTCTATCGTTTTTTTAGCATGTATCGACACCTTCCTTCAAGCGCCACCGAGCCAGAGTGTGACGTTGCAAGGACCATTTTTTCGCAGCGTTGAAGAGGAAGTTTTTAGGCATGCTTGAACCAAATTTCAAACTTCTGAATCGGAATGGAAGACTATTATAGGGTATCTAGTAAGTGACACTTAGATACTTTATCTACATCGCTCTGCAATTAGTTTTGACCATCTGATGACTTTACCAGATGGTAAATATCAACATTGTCCATGACAATGTAAGAGGGCTGCTCGGATTATCTCCTAAATCATTTATATAGCTTGTGAACAGTGGAGGGCCTGCAACACTTCACAGATGTCTGTGATGTATGTTTATTTCGGTTATGTGAGATACTTCTATCCATCAGCTGATACTCTTCATGAAAGAACTACCCTTCAGCTAAGCCACTGTAAAAGTATAGACTATGAAGGTCTGACTATTTAATATCTTAGTCCTATAGCCGAAACTAAAGTGGATGTAACGTAACAGATTTTCAACTATTTTAAGTATTTCACACACAAATTAATGTCGAAAGGCTTACAGGATCTGATTCCTATTGAAATTAATGTTATCCAGTGCGACTACACAGATTTATTGTCGAAAACACAAGGGCGAAATTCGATGAGCAAACATAAATAATTGTTAATTATAATGATTACAAAAAGTGCTGCTTTGCAGTTGGCAAAGTCGGGGACGGGTGGAGTCACTACCCACAGTTCCCACTGACGATGTGATGATGATGATGATGATGATGTTTGGTTTGTGGGGCGCTCAACTGCGCGGTCATCAGCGCCCATACCAAGTCCCAATTTTTACACAGTCCAATTACATTTTACACAGTCCAATCTAGTCACTGTCACGAACGATGATGATGATGATGATGATGATGATGATGATGATGAAATGATGAGCACAACACAACTACCCAGTCCCCGGGCAGAGAAAATCCCCAACCCAATCGGGAATCGAAGCTAGGACTCTGTGGTTCAGAGGCAGCACCGCTAGCCACTTTTTTTTTAGGCTCATTTTGTTCGTTATTGATCGTTGTATTTGTTCGGGGCAGACATCCCATGACGCTTGTTCGAGTTCATCGTTGATCCATTCATTACAGAGGGTAGCTACCCCTCTAACCGAACACCGTGCCGGCTAGACCACGAGCTGCGGACCACTTACGATGTGAATAATACTATCTGACTACAACTCACTGGACTGACACATAGTCAACGGCGAACTACAACTAATGCGCTGTATAGAGTTGTGATGTGCTGTTTACAGGGGTGAACACTGCATGTTGTGAGCAATTCGCGTCCAGTGTTCCTGCCAAGCAGGAGGATCGAAATGCTTACTACACACCATGGGGAGTCTGCAAAGCGGTGAACTGCGTGCCACAGTGGGGTCTCGGCTGAAGTACCACGGCCCCCACTGCTTGATAGAGGACCTGGAACTGCGGCTCTAAACTGGATGCAAAACTGCAGTGCCACGCAAACCAAGGCATTCAGTCTGAAAATTAACTCAGATTTGCCCCGCAACAACAAATCGAAAATCGACCACAGCTGCTCGCTCATAACACCAAATGTATGCGGATATCTCACAAGACTTACATTTCTGTTTGATTAAGGGTCTCACTCCGGCAGCCTGACCACGTTTGTCCTCTGCCACCGCCTTCCCACTACTCACTGGCCTTCTGTCGAAAACCCCTGTGATCCATATGGAGCTCCTTCGAAAAGCTCAATCCACCAATGGCGGTGTGTTGAATGGTGTTTCTCGCCAATAACATATTTTTTAATGCCCGATGCTACCTGCCTCCAACAGGTGGACAGATCCTTTTACACCAATCCTCTTTCTATTATGGCATCGAACATGCACCCTCCGGTACACGGCCTATCACAGCCAGCTCACCAATTCAAGACATACTGGCAGATTCACCATTCATGTGGGAACACTGGCGTAGAATCCTAGATGTCCCTCAAAAGATGCAGTACTTTTTGGAAAGCCTGTGCGGCCGACGTCAAGCTTCGCTGACCCATTATGGCGCCTGAAGCAAAATGTTTTCTTAGACTGACTGATAAGATTTTTCAGGAACGCCAAAGAAAGACACTCTTATGGCTACCAGCGAAAGCTGAGGCGCACTCACTCCTCTGCAGCAGTCAGTTACTAGGATCCCCCACCGACGCTATCCGGCAAAGGGGGCGTAACAACTCAGCCTCCAGCCTCTGCACACAAATGCCCCATGCCCCGCGAAGTACGGGTACCTGTGGAGCGCAGGCAAACTCCCTGCTACTATGGCCCATCCACCACCGTTCTTCCCAGAGGAAGAAGCAGTAACCAAAACTCTTCTTGGCAGCGCGGGGTTGCCGCGTCGTCTAGCCGCCTTGCCACGATTCGCGCGGCTGCCCCCGTTGGAGTTTCGAGTCCTCCTTCGCGTATGGGCGTTTGTGTTCTTCTTAGCCTAAGTTAGTTTGATTAAATATTGTGTAAGCCTAGGGACCGATGACCTCAGCAGTTTGGTCTCATAGAAACTTACCACCAATTTAAAAAAAAAAAAAAAAAACTCTTCCCTCATTGCCCTAGCACACCTTAGCTCAACACTTCGCACTGTCTAAATTGTCAGTAATAAAGTGGGTGTCCTCCTACTATAGGCGTCCGCCGCACCCAACAACAGCCGTAGCTCTCTATGAGGAAGACACGTTTCCAATAGGAGCAGAATTCCTTCATCTCAAAATACTGCATGCAAAACTTCATGTCTGTCAGTCCTCTATACTGGTCATTGACTTGATCGCTGTGCCTCGTTCATGTGACACGAGTGCTCTAATCTGCATGTGGTCCACAGCTGATCAGTTTGATGACAAAGGCGAACCCAAAGAACCAGCCACCTTTCCAGTTCATTGGGAAATGATCACTTCTGTTCTGCTCAGTCACTTTCTTTCGACTACGAACTCTGACGTTTCTGGAAGGAAATGACGAATCCAGATGCACAGCTGAGGAGACATTCCATAGGCACCCAATCTGAACGATAGGAATAATCTTCTGGAAATCTATAAATACGCAATCAGTTTGAGATTTTCTGTTGACAGAGCTTATCATTTCATAAGAATAAAGATTGAGTTGTGTTGTGCAGGAACGATATTTTCTGAGTCAGTGCTGACTCTGTATCGATATATGGTTTGATTCGATGTAATTCATAATGTTCGGACTCAGCGTATGTTCCAAACTCCTTCTGCAGACCGACATGAGTGATATGGCTCTGTAATTAAGCTGATAACTCCTATTTTCTTCCTTGAGGACCGATTTGATCTGTTCAACTTTCTAGTTTGTGGGTACAGATCTTTCACCGAGTGAGCTGTTGTATGTGCTAAGTTCAGATGGCTTTAGGCACTATGGGACTTAACATCGGAGGTCATCAGTCCCCTAGACTTAGAACTACTTAAAGGACATCACACACATCCATGCCCGAGGCAGGATTCGAACCTGTGACCGTAGCAGCAGCGCGGTTCCGGACTGAAGCGCCTAGAACCGCTCTTCCCCAGCGGCCGGCGTGTACTAAGTATGGAGCTACTGTCCATTATAAAAGGAACTGGAATACTTGTTTATTAAGTGTGTCCGCAGCTCGTGGTCGTGCGGTAGCGTTCTCGCTTCCCGCGCCCGGGTTCCCGGGTTCGATTCCCGGCGGGGTCAGGGATTTCCTCTGCCTCATGATGACTGGGTGTTGTGTGATGTCCTTAGGTTAGTTTGGTTTAAGTAGTTCTAAGTTCTAGGGGACTGATAACCATAGCTGTTAAGTCCCATAGTGCTCAGAGCCATTTGAACCATTTTTTAATTAAGTGTTCTGAGTTGCTTCGCTACGCTGAGGATATCTACTTCTAATTTACTCATGTCAGCGGTAGTTCTAATCCTGGAATTTTTTTTTGTCTTTTTGATAACGGAATTTCATAAATAAATTTCTCATATAGGAGTTGACTACACAGATGCAACATCGCAATACACACACTCATTAAGATTTTTGTACCGCGCCTGGTAGGCGGCGTGTGGGTCTGCTCCTGAAAACTGAAGGGTAGGACGAATGTAGGAAGCCAGAAGGAGCAGGTGAGGTAGAACACTTGGTACTGCAATTAAAAGTGGTTTTACTATATCACCACACAATAATTTGTACTTAACTTTGGCTGAGATGAGCACGTAGGTGCGAAGCTGTACCTCAAGTTACATAGGCAAAATCTGTAGTGGCTCGCCCACTATGAAATAGAAACAATGTTGCTTGGTCGTCTACTCGGAATCAAATGAGTAGAATCTGGAGCGGCTCTCGTAGAGCTGCACAGCGCCGGCTAGAGGGCGCTGTCGTCTGTGTCGGTGTCGTAGTCTTCGACCATGGATACTAGTAGACTGGCCTTGCTGTGCAGAAGCTATAGGGCTGGTGTGGCCACAACGTAAACCACGTGACTGTTGGCAAAACGAGGCGGGATTTCAAATCAGCGGTCTGACGTCCTAGGTTTGTACCGCATTTTACCCACGTTTCTTAACTGACTGCCAAACACTTCCAAAAAAATTACTTTTCTATTTGCGAAAAATTATGTCAGAACTACATTTGACCTGGATTTGTTCACAGTACCATTTATAAAATCTAATAAATACATCGAACGCCCCTCTGGTGGGCAGCGGGACGAAATTACTATAAACTATCAATTAAAGTAAAATGTCGTTAAAATTCTTTTAAACAGTAAGAGTGGGCTCGTGTCAAAACTTTAAACATTGGTTTCGCCGCGTTTTCAGCTCTAGTCACTTATAAATGGAAATGGGATATGGGAATTATGTCAACTATAGGTGCCAAAATTGTTGACTTTAGGAGCAGGTCCATTTTAGAGTATCAATTTTAGGTGCACTTCAAAGTTTCAGTTCCTACTATTTTTACATAAGTTTAAACTATCGGTTTAAAAAAAAAAAAAGATATTTAGATGAAAGGTGAGACTTTGAAGTTTCAGAAAATAATTTTGGAGCCTACATTTATTTAATAGCATTAGAAGGTAGAAAAACATTCTCTTCATGTGTCGACTATGGGTGCTCTTACCTTATTATAATCTCACTTGTATATACAAAAAGTCGCGTATGTGCAGATGGCTTAACATTTTTACGCTTCAGGGCCTGTATCCAAAGCTGCCTCCGGTTTTCATACTTAGGGAACCTATGAGTAGGAACGAGAAACAGTTATACTTACTTCTGTAACCGAATTATCACAGATACTTTCCAAAATGTAATAAGAATCTGACTTTACAGGCATCACTTTCTACACTTTAATTTACGCGATACTCCATTTCAAGTGTAAAAAACATATAAAAGTCACTTCAGCAGATTTCAATAAACGCATCTGCACTCTCATAGAAACACTTACACGTGAAATGTAATGCCATTTCCCCAGACAAAATGCTGAGTACAGCCATAAGCGCAACACGAAACAATCATGTTTTCCCAACATTCACGTGACTTTAGCCCAGAGATGTTGGAGCCACGAAAATGACGTCATGGCCAGTCTATTATATTTATGGTCGAAGGTCGTAGTGCCAACCTAAGAACTTGGACCTACGCCGTGGCTATCGATACCACAATGATCACCTGAACTAAGCAGATACACTTACTACACGACACTCACACTTCTGGAAGGAAAGCTGTCACTGAGAGGGATGACTAATCAATTAGCTGAATCTACGCCACGGGGTCGCCCAGTCAATCATGTCATAAGATAATCAATGTATTGTGGATAGTGGCAACCCACCACTCTACGTAGAGGTACATCGGACTCTGACGTTGCTTCTGACACGTTGGAGATGCATTTCGTGTTCGTGATGTTCGTTTAGCATGACATATACTTGAAATAGCGCTATCAGACTGCTGTCGAGGGCTTTATGTCGGTTGACATGGCGCCTTTCCAGCTGCCAGAAGCCAGAACAGCGTTCGTGATCGGTCGAGAGCCGGTGTAGAGTTTTATTGTGCCGACGGGGAAAATCGGACGAGTGGAGGTACTCGACACGGGCGTGAATGCGAACGGCCGCGCCGCATCGGCTGAATGCGGGGCACCTGGGCCGGCTATTGCCTCTGCCATTGTGTGGCCGCCTGGCGCAGAATGGTGGACGCCTGGCGGATGGGAGCGCGCTCCGTATTGACATTCTTGTCCACTCCACTGAGCTGCGCCACCTGCCGCCGACGCCACGCCACTGAATGGGAAGGGGCAGCCGCCAGGTCGCGCCCGCTATCAGCGCAGGCGGGGTGTCACGGCGGCAGTGAAGTTTCCTCACTCCGTCTCTCCCTAGAGCTAGACCCTACCCCCCCCCCCTCCTTGCTTTCCCCCACTCTTCGCTCTCAAGCTCTTCGCTATTATTGGACGATGTTTCACGATTCGCATAGAAGAGAGCAGCGTATCAAGTGCAAAATATCTAAGCTTCGTACGGGAATACAGAGTGTGCACAAAGTCTTTTTATGATTACAAAAATGTATGTCTAAGGAACTACGAGACATATTCAAGAGCCGGCCGGAGTGGCCGTGCTGTTGTAGGCGCTACAGTCTGGAGCCGAGCGACCGCTACGGTCGAATGTTCGAATCCTGCCTCGGGCATGGATGTGTGAGATGTCCTTAGGTTAGTTAGGTTTAAGTAGTTCTAAGTTCTAGGGGACTGATGACCTCAGAAGTTAAGTCCCATAGTGCTCAGAGCCATTTGAACATGTTCAAGAAGAATATGTACTGTGACCATAAAGCGGTGTGTTTCTTATGTTTTTGATTTCTTTATTTGGGGGGGGAGGGGGGATGCCCTGACCAGAAAAGATAAGTAGTACGTAAACATACGATGTAGTGACCAGCAGCGCGTAAAAGTATCGGTAAAAAACCCCGCAAATTGCGAGCCACGTGCTGTGACCCGCATCCTACTCGCGCAAGGAATAACACCTACCAACGTTTCTTCGCGAATCAAAAGGGTTCACGGCTAAATTGTTATGAACAGAAGGAATGTGTTTAAATGGTGTAGGGAGTTTAGTGGGGCTAAACAAATGTTCATGACGAACAGAGGATTAGAAGATCTTCCATTTTGACTGCAAGAAATCGTGTTAACTTTTCGTGAAGACCGCCGATTGACAGTGGATGGAAGTCCTGCAATGTTCCCACAACTCTCCAGAATCTCTTTTTCGAAACACTCACAGACACACAGGGGTACCGAAAACAGTGCGTGAGATAGGTCACCAAACACCAGATAGAATAGTACAAGAAAAATCTGGTCAGTAACACCCGCGAGTTTTTTAGCGACTTGAATTGGAAATCAAGGGTTTTCTGAGATCTATTATGGATGAAGAAGAAATGTGAGTGGCTCATTTCACGCCAGAGACAAAAAGACAGTCGTCACAGTGGCTTCATACGAATTCTCCATCTACCAAAAAATTAAAAGCGTAACTTCGGGCAAAAAAAAATCATGGTCCAATGCTTTTGCCTGAATAGGCATCATGTTTGTCGAATATCTGCCCCAGGCCAAGGCTGTCAATGCGTAGCGGTGTTCAGAGTCGCTAAGGAACCTCAAAAGGAGCATTCGAAACAAAAAGAGGAGATGCTGACGAGGAGTATACTTGCTGCATGACAACGCCCGTCCTCACAAAGCCGTAGCCATCAAGGTGACGCTGGTGTCATTTGGTTCGGATGTTCTGAGTCACCCCAGTTTTCCCCTGAGCCCTGAGATGGCGCCCTCAGACTATCATCTTCTTAAACATGAGCGGAATGAAATTTTCAGCTGATGAGCAGGTGCAGAAAAGTGTTCTGAAGGAAGAAGCCTGTGGGAGAGTTTTTCGAGGAGGGTGTGAAGAACAATGTGCTACGGCTCTGAATGCACTGAGCAGGATGACGATTATGTGGAAAAATAGTCCACTTTTGCTAAAAAAAAATAAAAATTTAATACATATATTTCCTAAATATGCCTCGTCCGCTAGATACAGCTATGCGACTATTTCAAATGGTAGCTTAACTCATACACTTTTCTATGGGTGCACTTCTATGTGTACTCCTTTCGTTGCCCTTAGAAAACCTGTGTGACACTCAATTTCTTTCCATGTATTTGTCAAAACGTCTTCCACCACCACCTCTACAGCAGAGTTAGCACATCAGGAAATGGCTCCTTAACGTAGCCTCACAAAATAAAGTTAAGAGAGATTAACTGTGGCGAACGTGGTGCCCATGATGCTGGACCGCCTCTACCGATCCATCCGCCTGCAAAGGTTTTATTCAAGAAATGGCGAACAAATAACCACCGTGGGGTGGTGCATCATCTTGCTGAAACACAGCCCTTGCTTGAAATTCCTCGGGGGTGCAGCACCAAGTACCTACATGACCAGGTAAACTGCTGCTGTAATGGTAGAATCAATGAAAAGGAACGGTTGAACAATTATGTTGTGCAATAAGTTGCACTACACATTTTCGCCAGCATATTCCTAGCAAACATAGCACTTCTGATTCTATCGAATGGATGCATAGTCTTCTAGAGTTGCATTTTGTCGGGTTGGAAATGCAGCCGTTTGTGTGAAATCTTCACCAGTAAAATCTTCACCATAGTTGTCTAAGGTATGCCTGTTTCTCTGGGAACAGGACGTGTCAGTGTCCGCGGACTGCAACGAAATGCTGTAAGCTCGGTATTAACAGCGTCTCCTCACTCACTCCAGGTCTACCATTTCTTGCAGTGTCACCAACACTGCTAGTCCCTTGAAAACTTCCCACACCATCGTCTAATGCTCAACTCTGGTGGATTTCGACCATGGGCTCTTCGGAACTGTCGCTGAACGGAAATTGGCGACCGTGTTTCATGAAATGACAAACCACACTGCGCTTTCTCCTTCATAGACGACATTGTGTCAGCAGCACCCCCAAATTACGTTAGCTGTGACAAGAGAGAAAGAGAACAAATCAGTTGCTGTAAGAGAACATGTAGAAGGTTACGAAATTTATTCGCCAGTAGCGGATTCTTGTGACATTAGCTGTATTAGGTGTCCACTGGGGGCGGAACCGCACAATAACCCTGGGTTCGGTGTGGGGCGGCGGTGAGGTGGGTGGACTGCTGTGGCCTTTTGTGGGGTTGTGAACGACTGAGGTCTACAGGGGGACGAAGCCTCTCCATCGTTTCTAGGTCCCCGGTTCAGTAGACAGTACACACACACTATTTCTTAACAATTGTTTTCAGCACAACCTCCTCGGCAACACCTTTAAAAGCTCTTCAGACTGTTTCCAAACATCCTGTATATATACCAGTTGTCCCACCAAACTTTACGTCATATATTCCCAAAATGAAACAAAATGTGGAAACTGTAATTGGCCATGGATGTACCTGCGTCACGGGCTCACACAGAGGGCAGAAATGCACAGTCCGTACAAGAAAATAAGAATCACTTCCTACGAAGACTACATTTTTTTAATGGTACATGTACGTTTTTTTCTACCGAAATTAAAACTAGAGGTGCAATTAGTGATGGCAGATTTAATTTCAGTACTCTATTCATTACACTTTCTGGAATGCTTTAAATGATGGAAACGGAACCGCAGCTTCTGCCATAATGCTGTTAAACCATAATGCGAGTTGCCTGCACTGTCCTGAAGCCTGCTGTTTTGCTCTGCGCGTTACTGCAGAAAATGTTTCGCCCATCCATAAATGTTAATAAACATCACCTTCAGCACAAAGTTACGTTTCTTTAAATGGTACATTGCACAGAAGTGAAAAATAGAGATACAGTTAGTGACGGACGACCTTTTTTCATTGGTGCAGACCTCATAGCTTCAGAAATACGAAGGGCGACACACACACACACACACACACACACACACACACACAGAAACTGGTTTAGGCATGCGTATTCAAATACAGAGATATGTAAACAGGCAGAATATGATGCTGCTCTCTGCAACGCCTGTATAAGATAAGTGTCTGGCGCAGTTGTTAATCGGTAACTAACTGCTGCTGCAATGGTAGGTTATCGAGATTTAACAGAGTTCGAACGTGATGTTATAGTCGGCGATGGGACACAGCATGTCCGAGGTAGAGAAGAAGTGGGGATTTTACCGTGTGACTATTTCACGAAAATACCGTGAATATAAAAAATACGGTAAAATATCACATCTCCGACATTGCTGCGGCCGGAAAAAGATCCTGCAAGAACGGGACCAACGACGACTGAAGAGAATCGTTCAACGTGAGAGAAGTGCAATCCTTCCGCAAATTGCTGCAGATTTCAATGCTGGGCCATCAACAAGTGACAGCACACGAACCATTCAACGAAATATCATCGAAATGGCGCCTCGGAGCCGAAGGCCTACTGTTGTACCCTTCATGTCTGCACGACACAGAGCTTTACGCCTCGCCTAGGCGCCTCAACACCGAGATTGGACTGTTGATGACTGAAAACACGTTTCCTCGTCGGACGACTTTCGTTTCTAATTATATCGAGCGGATGGGCGCGTACGTGTATGGAGACAACCTGATGTGTCCATGGACCCTGCATGTCAGAAAGGGACTGTTCAAGCTGGTAGGGGCTCTGTAATGGTGTGGGGCGTGTGCAATTTGAGTGATATGGAACCCCTGATACCTCTAGATACGACAGGCGACAAGTACGTAAGCATCCTGTCTGATGACTTGCATCCATTCATGTCCAATATGCATTCCGACGAACTTCGACGATTCCAGCAGAATAATGCGACACCCCAAACTTCCAGAACTGCTACAGTGGGGTTCCAGCAACACTCTTCTGAGTTTAAACATTCAGCTGGGCTCTAAACTCCCCAGACATGAACATTATTAAGGATATCTGGGATGCCTTGCAATGTGCAGTTCAGAAGAAATCTCCATCCCTTCGTACTCTTACGGATTTATGGACAGCTCTGCAGGAATCCTGGTGTCAGGTCCCTCCAGCAGTACTTCAGAAATTAGTCGAGTCCACTCCACGGCGTGTTGTGGCACTTCTTCTTGCTCGCGGGGATCCTACAGGCGTGTGTGTGTGTGTGTGTGTGTGTGTGTGTGTGTGTGTGTGTGTGTGTGTCACAAAAATCTCATTTTTTTGTAGAGAGTCTGACGCTAAATGAAGCATTGGTTGTAAACGAGAAGATCCCAGAGAGCTATATGCTCCCAAGGCCAAACAGTGAAATACATTTTATGTCGGCTTAAAATAATAAGAATAATCGGGTCTATTGAGGAATTATATGTTGCCTGATTATTCGTAAAACTAGAATCACATGCAGCGCTGGTATGTCCGTGCACATGGCCATTGTCATCTTTGAAGATGCGTGTATCCACAGCACATTCATAATGAAGTAGAATGTACGACGTTACTTGGTCTCCAAGAAAGCTAAAATAAGCTTGATGGTTGATGTTCATGGTTACCTGAATGAATGAAATGAGGATATTCAAGTCTCCCTGGACAACACCGCACTACTTTTGGCTATTATCCAGTTTACGTGTTGTCTGGTCCGATGAATATCTGCAGCTTTATGTGTCACTGTATTTAACATCCCTTTGACGAGGTACCTAATACCAAATAACCATTGCATTCGGATCCCTTCGAAATGTTCGCTCGGAAACTTTTACATGAACCTTTGTCACAGACAGTAGCAATTTGAGCCGTGGCTGTCTCATGCTAAGCGCTGTATTAAACGTTCGTTGCGATTCTGTGCTTAGTCTCCCGCGGTTATCGCGATTATGCTATGATCCTCTCCTTTGGCGGGTGGCAGCAGCGGTGTGTATCGATATTCGGACCGCGGTCTATCTTTGACCTGGCGCTTATAGTTTCCGGCTGGGCGGTGTGCGACCAGTCAGTCGCCTGCTGTCGAAATTCAAACTGAATATCGTAGATATGGCGTATCACATGTCTGAAAACCCTGTGTGCCCAGATCTTCTAACTAATAATGTTATTAGACTGCGCTACGAAGCTTAGTAAGATACACCGTTCCTTGCGGACACGTTGGACAGCCAGCGTTGATGAAAAAAATCAGGCAACTTCATTCACGGTGTGATAATGGAATACGTCCAAACACGATCGTTCTTTCTTCCACTTCTCTACATCTTAATGTGCGGACTGCATACTACTACCGACTGCTGCAGACTGCACCACAAGACCACCACAAGACCACCACCACTTACGTCAACTGAGTGGGTTGCATGACCAACTGGTACCACATGTACACGACGTATAGGGCTCCAAAGTGACCAGACTGCTCTTTTAATGGTGTGACCAGTATTATTTACAGTGAGCTTAAAATGTATAAGCCCCAGAGAACTGTGATGACTCAAAAGACGTACGACACCCATAAACGAAGGAAGGAAGGAAGGTAGGAATTTAACATCCCGTCGACAGCACGGTCGTTCGAGATGGAGCAAAGGCGCGGCTTGTGAAAGGATGGGAAGGAAATTAGCCCTACCTTCTTCAAATGAACCATCTTCTTGAATTTTCCTGGAACGATTTAGCGCAATCACGAAAAACGTAGATCTGGATGGCCAGACGGGAGTTCAAACGGTCGTCCTCCCGAATGTGACCCATAATGCACAAAACTGTTACGCTACAATAATATAGGTATCGCTATTTAATGCTAATATATAAAAGGAAGGATAACAAAAACGCCAGAAATTACCAACACATCAATAAAAATTCTATACAGACACAACCCAAAACAACATAAATGTATTTGAGCAAACAGCTAGCTGTCAAACTTGACTTTCTGCAACTGTCAGATAGTAAAAAACGTATTATAATATACGTGCAACAGCAGATTATCGAACAACTTTAAAACGTAGCTGAAGAAAGTAGTAGGACCAACTATTTCAGGCAGTAATAATGCTTTACTCAAAGTTGACGTCTGTCCATCTACAACGCCAGGACATGAGTACAACATCAAAAGTTAAAAAAAAAATATAAATCATATATTATGTAAATTATAAAGAAATGCGATTGTTTGCAGATATACTGATGAAGGAAATAAAGCTGAAATAAGCTTATGTACTAAAATAATATATCAAACTGCATAATGTTTTCCAATCCTCTGCACAATATCCTAACGTGAAGTGATATATGCTGCAGGTCCAACAATAAAGAAAAAAAAATAGAACATTTTCATAATAATTTCAGGAATATCTCTAGACATGTCGAGGAAATTACATTTCAACTGTCTCCCTCTTTAATTTAAACTAGTTCATAATTAACTAGGATTTCTTTTCTTTTATACATGTTGGTAAGTTATGCCACAAAACCTTACAATTTTAGAGTTTGGAATAGAAATCCATATTAGTAAATGGCTAAACGGTTTATGCAATCTCAATTGCAGATTGCCTGCTTAACAGCTTCTAGGGACAACAAAAATCAGATATTCAGCATTTCATATATTCAACGACGGAATTTAAATATGCAAATTCCCATCATAATCTACTCATTAAGCGGCATAATCTTAAGTTAAAAATTTAACGCAATTAGAAAAATATTAAAATTAAAAACGGTACAAATGTCTTGATGCAGCGTAGCTCATGACCTGCAAATTTCTCATCTAGTATTTTAGAGTGAGAGCATCAACTTAACACATGATTTCAAAACATTTCTAAGCTTTTCGTCTTCGAGACCCCAACAAAATAATGAAAGCAGAAAAGTTTGACGTCAGTTGATTTTCGGTGTTCATGCAATAGACCTTCACTATCAGGGAATTTTTTTAAAATTTACTGCTTCTCTATTACTAACTCCAATGGTAATAGATTTTGCAGAGAGTATGCACATGTAAGACTGGATGTGCCTGGAAATCTATATCACCGTACGTACTACAGTTAGTTCAGAAAGTATGTCATAAACATGGAGCTGAGACAAACGGTTGTTTTACGCATGGGAGTCCGAAACCTTAAACAATCGATGGTGTGGGGATTATTGCTAAATCCTACTATACACAGGAATTTCAGTGTACTGAATACGTTAAACTTTTGAGTGGCAATTGTATCTACAGACACCACTGGCCTTAAAGGATGTTTAATATTTTATTTGCTATAAACAAGCGATTTTATTGATATTAAAATATTCACAATAGTTTCTCTCACAAGTGTGAATACCTGTCTTACGTTTCTAAGTCGATAGGCCGGAGTTGTCAGCGAACGAGTGAGTAATGGTGTGAATATCTACCAATGGCCTGTGAGGCTTCCATCCTCAAGAATGTTTTTGTTTTCAGCTAGCACCAGTCACCTATGGATTTACTCTTGCGATATCTTCTGATATACGACGGTAGTAGGTTCATTTCACAGTAGCATTTCCTGCATTTCTTCTTCTTCTGTAGTGGTCAATCCAAGGATTGGTTTGCAACAGCTACAATGGCAGCTTGTCTCTATTCTGTGCGTCTTTCAGCTTTTCTTTTCATTTCTTTATAGGTGTTACATCCCACATCTTTCACGATTTGATCCATGTACCTCAGTCGTGGTCTTCCTCTTGGTCTTTTTCCCTCGACATATCCCTCTATGATTGTGTTCAGGAGTCCTTTATGTCTTAATAGATGGCCTGTAAATTGCGCTCTTCTTTTAACAATGAAACTCCAGAAGCTTCTCTTCTCATCTGCTCTTTCCAGAACCACTTCATTCGTGACCTTGTCGATACATTTTATTTCGAGCATGCGTCTATAGCACCACATTTCGAAAGAATTTAGCTTCTGGTCTTCCTCTGTCCCGAAAGTCCATGTTTCACACCCATAGCTTGCCACACTCCACACATGTGATTTCAAAAATCTTTTCCTGATTTCAAGGCTGATTCTCTTAGATGTTAATATGTTTTTCTTCTTGTTAAAAGAAGCCTTTGCTTCTCACTTCTGCCTTGCTCCTTCCATCCCTGGTAATATTACTGCCCAGATAAGTAAATTTATCAACTTGTTCAAGCAGTTCATTGCCTACATGAACTTGGACTTTCACTTGATCTTCTTTGTCGCACGCCATTTCCTGCATTATGAAGTATAAAATCAAACGGGAATAGTTTATGAGCCTATTTTAAGCTAGTTTCCGTCCGCGCTGTACATATGATCAAAGAGATTGCCGTTAATTCTGTTCTTGGTTACATTTAATTTTATTGGTTAGTTGCTAAGAAATGCTTCTTCTAATGAAGAATGAACATTGCATATAATATTGTTTCAAAAATGTTAGCCTCTAGGATATTAACATTATTTCTGCTGGAAGTGCACTTGTAGGATGATTACTGAAAATAAACAAGATGACGAAAACAGTTTATACAGACATTTCAATGTTACCGGCATATTATTGACTAATTTTTTGTTGGTTTTCATAGTTAACGGGATCATACCGACATTCGTGAATATTTATTTCACATCTATGAGAATGACTCTGTGAGGCGGCATACCTCCATAGCAGATGAAGTTCTGGCTGATCGTGTAATGAAATACTGGGAAGAGGCTACAGAGAAGTACGCAGAAGATTCAGAATTTGGAGGGGACTCTGATACAGATAATATCTCTGTTTCTACAGTACTAATCACTATTACAGCGACTAATCGTAGTCTGGGAAACACAGCATCAAGTGGGTGAAACATTTAGTACAGGTGCAGCATGTAGCGTAAATTATTGTCCTGTGCTTGATTAAGCGTTTCATGGAAGTCGTGAAACTGA
This sequence comes from Schistocerca piceifrons, assembly GCF_021461385.2. Lineage (NCBI taxonomy): Eukaryota > Metazoa > Arthropoda > Insecta > Orthoptera > Acrididae > Schistocerca > Schistocerca piceifrons. The sequence continues at coordinate 149,247,845 of NC_060144.1, read as the reverse complement.
CACTCATACAGAAATGGGTGCATATGTGTATTTATGTGCGTGATCTAAAATTGGTTCCGAACTGAACGCCATTGCTTTGGAAAATGTCTTTCTTTTGATGACCTGCGTTGACTCACGGAAGCTCAGAGTGCTAATTTTGTGCAAATTTTTTTCGAATAATTTCAGCACAACTTCTGGACACTTCATTCATTGGCGTGAGTCGCTCTGTTACACATCGTGGACTTAAAAATACACAAGTAGTTGAGCAGCTTTATCATTGCTGTTCCCAAAGATTACATACCGGCATGTATTAGGTCGATGCATAAGTTTGTAACGTTCTTCCGTATGTTTAATAAATACAGCAAATATACGCAACAGAGACTTATATACACTCATGCTCATAAATTAAGGATAATGCTGATACATGGTGAAACAACGCTCTGGTGAACGGTTTGCGGGTTTAAATCACCTCGGGGTGTGACCATGCGGTGCATTTGACCTGCGGTCGTCGCACGGTGTCGCTGGCAGCAGTCTGCATACGCAGAGGTGTGTTGGTGCATGTCAGAGTACGGTGCAGCGAGTAAGTGTGCAGATGTTTGCAGACGTGCTAATGATGACTGTGCGTTGAAAATGGCTCAGAAAACACATATTGATGGCGTTATGAAGGGTGGAATACTAGGGCGACTGGAGGCTGGTCAAACACAGCAGGTCGTAACACGGGCCGTCCGTGTACCACAAAGTGTGATCTCAAGATTATGGCAAAGATTCCAGCAGACAGGGAACGTGTCCAGGCGCTACAGTACCGGACGTCCACAATGTAAACCACCACAAGAAGACCGATATCTCACCATCAGTGGTCGCAGGTGACCACGGAGTACTACAGGTAGCTTTGCTCGGGACCTTACCGCAGCCACTGGAACAGTTGTCTCCAGACATACAGTCTACAGACGACTGAACAGACATGGTTTATTCGCCCGGAGACCTGAAAGATGCATTCCACTGACCCCTGGTCACAGGAGAGCCCGTAAAACCTGGTGTCAAGAACAGAGTACATAGTCATTGGAAGAGTGGTCCCAGGTTATATTCACGGACGAGTCCAGGTATGTGATTCTCGCCAGGTTTTCATCTGGCGTGCACCAGGAACCAGATAGCAATCCCTTAATGCCCTTGAAAGGGACCTGTATGGAGGTCGTGATTTGATGGCGTGGGGTGGGATTATGATTGGTGCACGTACACCCTTGCATGTCTTTGACAGAGGAACTGTAACAGGTAAGGTGTATCGGGACGTCATTTTGCACCAGTATGTCCGCCTTTTTCAGGGGTGCAGTGGGTCCCACTTCCTTCCTGACGGATGATAACGCACGGCCCCACAGAGCTGCCATTGTGGAGGGGTACCTTGAAACAGAAGATATCAGGCGAATGGAGTGGCCTGCCTGTTCTCCAGACCTAAACCCCATCGAGCACGTCTGGGATGCTCTCGGTCGATGTGTCGCTGCACGTCTTCAAACCCCTACGGCACTTCGGGAGGTCCGACCGACACTGGTGCAAGAATGGAAGGCTATACCCCAGCAACTGCTCGACCACCTGATCCAGAGTATGCCAACACCTTGTGCGGCCTGTGTACGTGTGCATGGTGATTACATCCCGCACTGATGTCAGGGTACATGCGCAGCAAACTTGGCGTTTTGTAGCACATCTTTTCTGGGATGGTTTTCTCAAATTATCGCCAATACCATGGACTTACAGATCTGTGTCATTTGTGTTCCCCATGTGCCTATGCTATGAGCTCCAGTTTTGTGTAGTGCACGTTGTGTGGCACCACATTCTGCATTTATCCTTAATTTATGAGCATGATTGTAATATATTATCCTTCACTATTTATTACAGTCTGCCAACGCTGGGGTAGGATTTCAATTCCGCGACTGTAAAAATGGCGTGATTTTGAGCCGCGCAGGATTAGCCGAGCGGTCTAGGGCGCTGCAGTCATGGACTGTGCGGCTGGTCCCGACGGAGGTTCGAGACCTCCCTCGGGCATGGGTGTGTGTGTTTGTCCTTAGGATAATTTAGGTTAAGTAGTGTGTAAGCTTAGGGACTGGTGACCTTAGCAGTTAAGTCCATTAGATTTCACACACATTTGAACTTTCCCATTGCATGCAGATGTAGCATAATGGTGGAATGATAACAGTTCATCACGTTTGCCAGTTCGCGAGTACAGTGATGCAGATGATTAGATTGATGCGTTTATACGAACTTCAACAAAACTCTTCGAATGTCTTCGTACGTGGAGAGTCATTAATGTCAAAACGATACATCGTAAAACGAGAAAACCATTTTCTCCCCGCGCTATGTCCAATTTCATAATCCTCTTACACGACACAAGTGGTTCTGACTGCCTTGGCTGCTGTCACACCTCTATTCAACTCAACAGAAGAATAGGTCGAAAACGTTCCGATTTCTCCACATGGCGCTCCACCTTCTGTGGTCTACAGCTCCACTCACTAACTCCAAATGACAAAATAACTGCTTATAAACTGAAACAGCAACAGTCAACTACAAATAAGAAATGGCTGTCAATAAATAAACCCACAGCAGCTGGAATACCAACATGCAAAACAAAAACGCTACCATGTACCAACCTAATATTTAAATGATATGCTAGACGCATTTTGTCACTAAATGCGTTAAAGTGCGTGTTCTTAGATAGCACGATGATGGGTAAGTATTTCCGTACGGCCCGTCTAGCGTGAGGTGTTATCAATATGCGGACCTAAAAGCCTTCTTGCTGCTAATAGAATGTCACAGCGCCTCGCAGTTCTCTCGCCGCCTAATTATTCTGTGCACGCAAGCAACTGCCAGCGGACCGTTCAATACCGGCCGTGTTCCGGACCATTTCTGTGCGGCATCGAGGGATGGCGGAAGCGCTCATTACGGCCGCCCAGGTCCGCACCAAACTCATCCGCGCGGCGCGGCGCGGGCCCCGCACAGCATACGGATGAGGTATGAGGTATGAGGCGACGCGAAATGAGGAACGGCAGGGCGGCAGGCGCGTGTGCCCGTGCCTCCAACTCCCAACGCGCTCTAACTGCATTTGCGCTCGTCGTCACGCGAGTCGATACCGACTGCCTCTTTCTGGTAGATACATACGCTATCTGCAATATTTACCCCTGAACAGCGTGACGTTACTGCTCAAATGCAATGTCAAAAAATGATTAATAAACGAATGTCTAAAATTTACCCGGGGGAGTCAAATGAAAACCGTAAATATTTTTTTATATATTATTTATTGTGCAGAGGTGGTACAAAGCTGTATCACTTTTTTCAACATAATCTCCCCCACGCTCAATGCAATCCTCCAGCCCTTACAAAGTGCATAAATTCCTTTAGAAAAGAATTCTTTTGGTAGTCCGTGCACCGCGTGGCGTACCTATTCATCCGAGCGGAACTTCTTTCCTCCCATGGCGTCTTTGAGTGGTCCAAACATACGGAAATCACTTGGGCCAAGGTCCGGTGAGTATGGTGGATAAAGAATACACTCAAAATGCAGGTCTATTATTGTTGCAACTGTTGTACGGGTAGTGAGGGACCTTGCATTGTCATGTTGCAAAAGGACCCTGCTGGCAGCAATCCACATCGCTTTGATTTGATTGCAGGCCGCAGATGATTTTTTAGGAGATCTGTGTGTGATGCACTGGTGACAGTGGTCCCTCTAGGCAAGTAATGCTCCAAAATGACTCCTTTTTCGTCCCAAAAGAGTGTCAGTATAACCTTCCGTTCTGATAGTTCTGTTCGAAACTTCTTTGGTTATGGTGATGAGGAATGGCACCATTCCTTCCCCTCTCTCTTCGTTTCCGGTTGGTGGAAGTGAACCCAGGTTTCGTCCTCAGTAACGATTCTTGCAAGGAAGTCATCACCTTCTCGTTCAAAGTGCCGAAGTAGTTCTTCACGAGCATCAACACGTCGTTCTCTCATGTCAGGAGTCAGCTGTCGTGGCACCCATCTTGCAGACACTTTGTGAAACTGGAGCACATCGTGCACAACGTGGTGTGGTGACCCATGACTAATCTGTAAACATGCTGCAATGTCATTCAGTGTCACTCGGCGGTTTTCCTTCACTATGGCTTCAACTACTGGAATGTTGTGTGGAGTCACGACTCGTTGTGCCTGACCTGGACGAGGAGCATCATCCACTGAAGTCATACGATTTGCGAACGTCCTACTCCATTCGTAGACTCGCTGTTGTGGCAAATATGCATCGCCATACCGAACCTTCATTCGTCGATTAATTTCTTTAGGTTTCACACCTTCACTACGCAAAAACCGAATAACAGAACGCTGTTCCTTCTTGGTGGAAGTCGCAAGTGGGCTGGCCATCTTTCTACTGATGCTGCGACGGCATGTGTGCATCTCCACTATGCTGCCACCCACAGGCCCTTCTGCACGCTGTTTGTAGCACGCTTACTAACTTACAGGATAACAGCGCGAAATTTCGATTTGTTATTACAAATTTAAGGTTTTAATTTGACTCACCCTCGTAAAATAGATAGTGTAGTGTTGATGAGTAAACAAAATAAAAACAATATGGAGGAGAGGTGATCTCATCCATCGCTGTAAATTGACAGTAGCATTCAGTCTCAACATGAATATAAGAGCACAGTATAGCTTTAGGCGGGTAATGAGCAAGCTACTACAGGCTGCTTTAGTGGAGACGATATTGCTCGTGTTAACACTAGTGAATCTTATTTAGAGAATCATCTTCATACATTATATATTCACGGAGCACACAGTGGCCACTATTACGAGGAGCGTTCGACAAGTAATGCGAAACTTTTTTTTAAAAACAGACTGGTTGTACGTAGGATTCCAATACATCATATTAACCCCCTGTCTTTGGGCTACAAAACAGTATTTTTCAACATAATCTTCGTTGAATGAGACGGCCTTACGCCATCTTACTGAGAGGGTCTGTATGCCTGCGTGGTGCCTATTTACTGGTCGACGTCGGAGCAACAATAACCTCCCCATCATCGATGTACTGCTTCCCACGGAGTGCATTCTCCACTGGCCGAAACAGATGGAGATTGGAAGGTGCGATATCGAGGCTGTAGGGTGGAAAAGAAACAATAGTCCCTCGTAGTTTTGCGACCTTCTCTCTGGTGCTCAGATCTGTGTTACGCATTGCTGTGTCATACAAAAGGAGAAGTGAGGTTGCATTTTTATGCGGACAGGCTAAAGTAGTTTCTTCAGTTTCCTAAGAGTAGACTTATCAGTTCACTGTAATGGAGGAGATCAAACAGAGTAACCCCTTCGGAGCCCCAGAAGAACGTCGCCCTGACGTTACCGGTAGGTAATACTACTTGGAACGTTTTCTTCGGAGGAGAGGTGGTGTGGCGCCATTCCATGGACTGCCGTTTTATTTCATCGTCTGTTGTGCTGTTCGCCAAAAATCGATACAACCAGGCTCAAAACGCGCAAGCAGATGATTCTTCGTTGCTGTTTATTGTCTTCCACGGGGCACACACCTTTGAGTACCCCAAATGGTGGACGAGTATGCCAGCAATACCAACAGAGACGTCCAGTTGTGCAGTGATGTCTTTGATTGTGATCTGTCGACTACCTCGCCGTCGATCTCCTCGCCTAACGACTCACCGTGCTTTTGTTCACTGCCAAGTCTCTGTAGGTATTCTGCAAGCGGCTATGAATAAATGAGGTGCTCTGCTTTCCACCCAAAGAAACTCAATGACAGCTCTGTGCTTGGAACCCATTTCGGATACAGACTGCATTTTAAAGACTATGTATAGCGCCACACCTATCGGAATTTCATGAAACTGCAGGGGCTAAAGCGTAAATATTTCACAATGTCCCACAACAAACTCTGCATTTTTTCAAGCGAAATTCGCTGAGGAAAGAAATGTGTTGCTTTGCTTATTTAATGCCTCTCGTATTTAAGTGTGCTTAGTGGAAGTTAAACTCCACACATTCGCTCAAGAAAAACTGACAATGTTCGATATCCAACGAAATATTTTCTGAGTTTGAACTGCGACTCAACCGCTAAGAATGCAACTGCTGAGAGTGCACACACGTAAAACTGTGTTCAAGCAGGAATGCGCGGCCGGATCGCCACACGAATAAACTTAGCTGCTGCCTCATTCGTGTTCTGAAACTTGTATGTCGAAGACTCACCTCTGATTAGCGTTATAATTGTTACAGCTGTGAACTGGACTTTCCTTTATGACCCGTCGTTCAGTCCCAACTACACAACAGTAGAATTTTGCAAGTACTGTATGACAAAACAAAAATTAGATATGGAGCTGCATGCTTTCCATCTGATTAAAATGGGCTGGTGCAGGAAGATTTACATGTAATATCTGAGTCACATTTAGCGAAAGGGTAATTAGCGATATTTTGAGAGAAAGTAACAGAAGTGGACGTGAAAACTTTGTCTAAATTGGTCTATTGAACATTGTGTACAAGATTAAGTCAAAAATCTTCGAGAGCGGAATAACGTTTCTAGCTGCGTCACTTCTCCAAAAACGTCAAAGAGGAGATAAACCGAACTTTCATCTAGTGACAGTCATTTTACAACGAAACCACTCTTACAAGGAAGAGGTTCATAATAAAACCGTAACAATTTTCATCTTTGAACCCATATCGCTTTTGTAGGTTTTGAAAGAAGCTTTACTATCGAGCTGGTCGAAACGAGTTTTGGTCGATAAGAAATGACAGCAGATACCCACTATAACCTATTAGGACAACGAAAAACCTATATTACGTTATCAAGTAACAAAAATATTGATTGGGCATAATTAACTTGGCCGGTTCTTGCAGAAATGGCGTAATAGGGGAGGAGAGATAGATTGTGGTGGCGACTCCGTTGTGATTGGCCGCTGCGTTGCAGGGGTGATGCACTTCAGCATACGAGGCTTATACACAAATGCATGGCCGGCCGCGGTGGTCTAGCGGTTCTAGGCGCTCAGTCCGGAACCGCGCGACTGCTACGGTCGCAGGTTCGAATCCTGCCTCGGGCATGGATGTGTGTGATGTCCTTAGGTTAGTTAGGTTTAAGTAGTTCTAAGTTCTAGGGGACTGATGGCCACAGATGTTAAGTCCCATAGTGCTCAGAGCCATTTGAACCACAAATGCATGGCTGACGTAATTTATAAGCTATAGCTACAAGTCTACGAACAATTGTATTAATATGTTCTGTCAGTAGGACCAATAATTCGTCAAAAATATACATTCGGAGTCCGTAGTTTCTCACTAGATGACCGGACAAGAAATTATTGTATAAACTAAGGATCATCCAAAGTAAAAAAGTCCAGCTGGCTGCTGTCAGAAAAAAATTCATAATAAAAAATGCATAAAAAATACTACGGTACAAAATAGTGGAACATGTGTTAAAATATTAGGGAATAACTTAGATGCCAATCGAGAAAGCGGTAAAATTTAGAAACTATAGGGCAAGAAAAGGATAGGAATGTATCCGACAATTGAGGGCGTTGGGTGTCAGTTCTATTCTACAATGAAGTGTTGACGCAGGAGGGGAAGTCATGGTAGGCCGCATCACATCACTCAGAAGAATGATGACACCAAAAACATCATATGGTGTGTGTGTGTGTGTGTGTGTGTGTGTGTGTTTGCGCGCGCGCGCGCGAGAGAGAGAGAGAGAGAGAGAGAGAGAGAGAGAGAGAGAGAGAGAGAGAGAGAGAGAGAGAGAGACAGAGAGAGAGAGAGAGAGAGAGAGAGAGAGAGAAAGGGAGTAAATTTACACCTTACAATAGAATAGACTACATACAAATAATGTTTTCCAACTTGCGTCAGAGTTTTTCTAATTATTACATATCGGAATGTCGTAACAGCAGAAAATAAGTGACTGTTGGTATGACGTTATCACGATGTCACGTTACAGAAGCAGTACACGCTGCTGATGTGCGCGGCGCGAAACAACCGCGTGGACGTGCTGGAGCTGCTGCTGGAGACGCTGGAAGACGTGCGGCTGGACGCGACGGACGCCGAGCAGCAGACGGCGCTGTTCCACGCGGCGCAGGGCGGCCACGCCGCCGTCGTCCAGAGGCTGGCGGCCGCGGGCGCGCGCGCCGACGTCCGAGACAAGGTGGGCCCGCTCCCCTAGTCTCTCTACTGTAATCTCACTTCCGTAACCTAATTCACCTAACACACTCCCCTAACCCGTCGCTGCTGATCCCACTCCTCTAACCTCACTCCGTAGCCTCACTGATCTAGATTCATTTTCTTCCCCTCCGTCCCCTATCTCATTCCTCTAGTTCTTACTCCTCTAAACTCATTCCTCTCCACTCCTTTAATCCTGCTGCTCTAACTTCACTGTCAAAAACTCCTTATTCTAACTTCTTACTCATAGCACCTGTAACTCTTCTAAGCCCACTCCTCTACTCTCAGTCCTATCATCCCAGTCCGCTAACCACATTCCAATCAAGTATGCATCTGTATCTGACAACACGCGATGTCAGCAGAAGATGTGGACAACGACGGCCCCACTACACCGCACAACAGATGGAAAGGATCACTTTTTCGAAATCCTTAATTGTCTCCCACTGAGACGCATAAGGTTGATTTTTGGCTCCAAGGCACCTACGTCCTTCCTCTCTAATGGTACAAAGGCGTGGCATCCTGCGACGTCACCTTCGAGTTCCTTGGCGCTTCAAACAGCACGTTGTTGACACGCGCGGAAAAAGGCCAAAGTTCATGTGACGCGCAAAGTGGGTTAATGTTGTCGCGTTGGCACCAAATTTCACCACGATTCTACCCAACGCTGCCGTTGGAAGGGTCACACGATGGGATGGTCGTAAAACCTCTTTTGACGCCCCTGCGATGGAGGTCCGAAACGCGACGTCTAGCGTAAAAATAACGCGCGTTTCTTATGAGTTACCGAGGACAAGATTTCAGACACACCGACGCTCAGAAAAGACACGAAAAAGTCCTTGGGAGTGGATTAAAGGGCTCAAATGAAACGACTTCTTTTCTTTGGACGTTGATTTCCACACAGTTCGTGGTCGAAACGACAGTTTGCAGCGCAAAGGACAACAGGAAGACATTCTTGACAAAAATTGATGCTGGTGACACCCCCTTAAGGCTTCAGCGCTTGTCTAATGACATGGGGGGGGGGGGGGTTTGTAAACACCACTGAACGTATTCTTATCCTTTTGGAGTGCAGTGCGACCGAAATTTTATGCTCAGGAATACAGGGTGGAAACATTACAGGCCGTTCAGAACCTCCAAAGTAGTGCTAGACGTCTGACGCAGTATGAGGTACGAAGTGGTTGCCTACATGCAGGTGCCTAGCACTATTTGAACGGTTTTCTCTGTAAAGGCACATTTTTAATATTCTCAGTAAATGGGGATGGGTGTCACTGAGGTTATTGCGGAACAAGGGGGGGGAGGCGGTCTTGAAGAAACTCTAAACTCTTTGCTGTTTTATTCACACACGTGTCAATGTTGCACCCCACCGTTATCGCTCCACAGGACGGAGTGAAACAGGATCTTTGAGAAAAACATAGGAACCTTGTACTGCATCAGATCAGATTTCGTCGAATGGTTTTTCAATGGCCCCTCTTCTTTCTACCCCGTATAACAGAGCAAAAATAGTGGTTGCATTACACTCCAAAGGAGTGAGATCACATCCAGTGGGGTTGCTAGCCCATATTGTCCTCACTAAAGTGTTGATGCGACAGGGAGATGTTAGCAGTATTGAATATTATCAAGAAAGTCTTCCTGTTCATGACACTACGGACTGCCTTTTTCCAGCAACAAATATGTGGTCATCAATGTCCCAAGGAAAAGGATGATTCACTGACGCCCATTATGTCACCTCTGGAACCCTTTCGCATCGATAGTGAACGGTGGTGTGGCTAAAATGTTCGACAGCCCATAAGAAAACCGCCTTTTTTCAAGACTAGCCGTCACGGAGCTGTGAAAAGAAGGGGTGATATGTTGGTAAGAGAGGGTGTGACGCCATTCCCATCGTGTGAAACGTCCATTTTGACGCTGGACAGAATTATGATGAAATTTGATGCCAATGTGATATCGTTAGTCCAATTTACAAGTCACATGAGTTTCTGGGCTCTGACCTTTTTTACGCCTTGATATTTGAAGCGCCGTCGAGCTCAAGGGTGACAGACAATTTGCAACCTTATGGGACGAAATGGAGGACAGTTACGGGGTTTCGAAGAAAGTGAGTCTTTAATTCCGTTGCACAGTGTTTGTAAATGTGTTTTTGGGTAAACTTTCGTATACCAAAAGTTACTCAAGCTAAATGGCTGAAAACCACACTGTTGTTAATTATCATTATTACAAAATGCTATGCGAAGTTTCACATTAATTAGTTTATTAGAACCGTCTTTCGTGATTCGTAGATTTGTATGTAATATTCGATTGCTGTTCAGGGCATGCATACGGCTTGAAGAGGTGAATGATTCACATGTGAATGTATGTTACTCTGAGCACGTAAAAGTGTTCTCTTGGGTCACGATTGATTACATGTGCAAAGAAAGTTTGTGTGAGGTTCCCTACAGGCGATGTATCTTGCTATACTGCACCTGTGAATTGAACTCGTTAAGTGTATGGCCCATTGAGTCTCACATCCACAACTTCTGTCTACAGACATATTTAATGAAACCTGATGTCTTGTTCCCATGATACTTACAGCATCTGTATCTGTCCAAAAGTGGTTATTTACGTAAATTGTTAACTCATTCTCTGTGAATCTCACATCATCCATAAATCGTAGGTAAATTGTGAACTGCAGATACTTGGTACCCCATCTTAAAGTCTACTGGCCGCATTGTGGCCTGAAAGCTTGCTCAGGCTGTAAGTAATATGAATATAGTAAATAAAAGTGCAGAACTGACTATTCAAGATCGTGCTGTATGCATTCACCAGCTCCATTTATTCCCGTAGTAGTTTCTGGATCATGTTCTGCTCATCATAGCAATCGCTTCTCAATACCCTGTGAGTGTAAATGCCTGTTATGAATGACCCAGAATCTGCAGGTCGCTGAAGATGATGAAATTTTTTCAGATCTGACCCGTGACGAAATGTCACGGTTGCTTCTCTGCGTTTCCTCCTTTGTGTAGCGCGTTCCTTTTGAAATTCCCGCTTCGAGCTCTGCTGTTACCTTATTATAGCCAGAGGGCACTTTTATATTTGCACCTGGTGACGAAAATTGGGACTAATTTTTTTCGAACGTAAATTGGTTCCGCATTAACGAGTCAAAATATCTACCAAGTTCAGATGCCATTCTGTAATTACAGCCCAAACTAGACCCCTGTAAGAAGCTGAACTTTAATTATAACCACCAGGTATTTTTATCGGAGAATAAATAAAACTATGGAAGTGAGCCGTGACAGTATCCTCTGTCAGGTTGTTTGCAAAGTACGGATGCAGGTGCAGATGTAGTTGTAAATGTTGGTATAGTGTATGTAGCCGGCCCTCTGAGACGTACGGTGGTGTGATGTCGCGTGTGCCGGCAGCAAGGCAAGACGCCGCTGCACATGGCGTGCGAGCGCGGACACCTGGACGTGGTGGAGCTGCTGGTGCGGCTGGGCGTCGACACGAACGCGCAGGACGAGGACGGCAACACGCCGTTGCACGTCGCCTGCGACGGCCAGCAGACGCGCGCCGCGCAGGCCCTGCTCGACGCCGGCTGCCTCACCGACCCCGAGAACAAGGTAGGCCCGCGGGACGCCGCTACCCTCATTACTTCATTACGTTTCCTCTCTGCTCTACTCTCTTTGTAAGATCAAAGGCCTATTACCTATCAGTTACTTGAATCATTACAACACTATTCTTTAAAATATTTCGAACTACACTACTGCCCATTAAAATTGCTACACCAAGAGGAAATGCAGATGATTTTTACGGGTATTCATTGGACAAATATATTATACTAGAACTGACATCTGATTACTATTTCACGCAATTTGGGTCCATAGATCCTAAGAAATCAGTACCCAGAACAACCACCTCTGGCCGCAATAACGGCCTCGATACGCCTGGGCATTGAGTCAGACGGAGCTTGGATGGCGTGTACAGGTACAGCTGCACATGGAGCTTCAACACAATACCACAGATCATCAAGAGTAGTCACTGGCGTAATGTGACGAGCCAGTTGCTCGGCCACCATTGACCAGAAGTTTTCAGTTGGTGAGAGATCTGGAGAATGTGCTGGCCTGAGCAGCAGTCTAACATTTTCTGTATCCAGAAAGGCCCGTATAGGACCTGCAACATGCGGTCGTGCATTATCCTGCTGAAATGTAGGGTTTCGCAGGGATCGAATGAAGGGTACAGCCACGGGTCGTAACACATCTGAAATGTAACGTCCTCTGTTCAAAGTGCCGTCAATGCGAACAACAGGTGACCGAGACGTGTAACCAATGGCACCCAATACCATCACGTCAGGTGATACGCCAGTATGGCGATGACGAATACACGCTTCCAAATTGCGTTCACCGTGATGTCGCCTAACATGGATGCGACCATCATGATACTTAAACAGAACCTGGATTCATCCGAGAAAATGACGTTTTCCAATTCGTGCACCTAGGTTCGTCGTTGAGTACGCAATCGCAGACGCTCCTGTTTGTGATGCAGCGTCAAGGGTAGCCGCAGTTTGGGAGGGGTGCAGCTATAGTAGAAAGTGTAATGACTTGGCAAGGTAGCCAAGCCACTCGGAGGTTGCCGAAAGGCACGCGTTTAAGCTCACGCAGACTGGCGTGCGGTCTGGAACAGGACAATGTCTTGAGAATTGCAAATAAAGTACGAAGGTCTTGGAATACTTAACTTTAATCCATAATTGGTGTACATCGCTCTTGTTTATACATAATGACCATCTCAATATAACTGGTAATGGCGCCTTGCTAGATCGTAGCAAATGACGTAGCTGAAGGCTATGCTAACTATCGTCTCGGCAAATGAGAGCGTATTTGTCAGTGTAGCATCGCTAGCAAAGTCGGCTGTACAACTGGGACGAGTGCTAGGAAGTCTCTCTAGACCTGCCGTGTGGCGGCGCTCGGTCTGCAATCACTGACAGTGGCGACACGCGGGTCCGACGTATACTAACGGACCGCGGCCGATTTAAAGGCTACCACCTAGCAAGTGTGGTGTCTGGCGGTGACACCACAGAAAGTATCCCAGAGTGGAGATGCATACACCCTATACACTGATCACACATTGTGTCATACTGCACGATATGAAAAATGCCATGTGGTATTGCATATGTCACATTATACGACAAGACAACATGTGTAATGTTACTTTATTTGAAACGACGCATTACATTACATGACATGGGCACTAATGCTAAGTAGCAAAAAACGCGAATATTTCAAGATATTTTGATTTAAACATGTCTCAAGCTACCGGATAAGTCGAAAAGGTAGTTCCCTCTATTTACATCCCTGTGTCTGCCAGGACATAATCGCCTTTTTTGTGCTGCGATAGGAGCATTTTTCATTCTCTTGAGATTTATGGTTCAGACAGTGTCGTGTTTGTGAATAAATACGTGTCGTGGAGGAACATGTTGATAGCACAAAGTAAATGATTACGTGTTTAAATAATGTAAAAACACAACGTAACAATGATTATTTCAGTATGAATGCGAAACAAGCATAACTGTTAATACCACGAAAATGGATGAGTTTAAGCATTGTTAGAAAGGTGTGTTACGTGCTAAATGGACAATAAACCAGACTAATGTGACTTGTTAAAGTTATTATTTCCTATTTTCCTATTTTTAACTGAGTAACTGTAACATTTGAAAAGTGAAAAAAGTATTAGGAAGGAAAATTAGGGTTTAATGTCCTGTCGGCATCGAGGTGATTAGGTGTGAAGCACTAGTTCAGAGTGTTCCAAGAGTGGGGATGGGAATCAGTCTTTTCCTGTAAAAGGGAATGTGCGATTTAGGAAAATCACGGAAAACCTAAATCAGGATGGGCAGGCGCGGATTTGAACCGTCGCCCTCCCGAATGTGACACGAATGTTGTAACCACTGCGCCACCTCACTGGGTTGTTTGAAACGTGTAAGAGATGCGTATTCGTATTAGGCACAAGGTCAGGTTTATTTCGCAACAAAGCGTGTTCTCAATGTAAAGCACTCATACTTGATTCGGACAGTCAGATAGCCGCTAAAATAATCTGAAGTAAACTGAAAAGACACTGGTAATAAGCTTTGCAATTTTGAAAAAGAATTGTGAAAGTCGAGAAATATTATAGCAAAACTGTCGCATAAAACAGTCAAGAACATTTCAGTAAGCACGTGAAAAACACTAAAAGAGGTGACATTAACGAGCAGATAAGGGAGAAGGAATTTGAGACACAGAAACTGTTACTTCACCTGACTAAGGCAAATACAAAATTCTTCGCTTTAACTGTCTTAACGGTAAAAGAAACTTTTATTTACGACTTCTCGGCCAAGAGTTAAAATTACGCCGTAAGGTAATTTCTGGAACGGGCGGAAAATACACGCTGTTTGCTTCCGTGCCCAGTATAAACACAGCCTTGGGCGCCCATAGGAGCGTTCTTTGTTCTGTGTCCGCATCGCCCACCCATTTCACTGCAGACAGCTCATAACATTTTCTCTTTTCAAATGAAAGTTCATTTCGAAATTTCCACGTAAATGATTCTTGTCGGAGACAATACAATTAGTTTGCTAAAGAAGACATATTTCAGAATCTCCAAGGGCTGTCGGCAAACAAATATGTGCTAACTCCGGTGTCGATCATCTGATCAGCTTCAGGTGTCACAGACATTTTTATAACAGCGTGTATGGCACCTTTATTACTGTAACGTCACATAAAATAAAAACTACCCCACGCCGATGCCGTCAACACAAAATACGTTATCTGCTCAACAGTAAAGGGCATAGATATAGTTTATTAATCTTTCTGTGCGCAGTACCCACTGCTGACAAACTCCACAGCTCATTTTTGTCTCTGTTTCTGTAGTTAACAAATATTTATTTTTTATCAGCCCTGGGTGATCCTGAAATATGACTTTCTGCAAATATTTGAGAACCATGAGGCACCACCCGCACAATATTTCGTAATTATCAGCGTTGCGAGGAAATGATATTCTGATAAATTTGGCTACGTTATAATTATGAGGTAATACATGCTATAGCAGATACATTAGGGAGCAACAGAGTAAGCCGGTGTGTGTGTGTGTGTGTGTGTGTGTGTGTGTGTGTGTGTGTGTGTGTTTGGATCCGGGAAGAGAGGGGATGAACCAAGCAACTTTGAAAAATCAAATAATAATTGTCGATATGAAACATTGATGCGTTTCCAATGAAACACAAGTCGTTAAGTTCATAGCATAAAACTAAAAATGTAGCAGTATCACATACGCCAAAGTATGCTTTAATATAGAAGGTCTTAAGAAGAGATACCATTGTCTGTGACTGGGACACAATTATTTTCGCTAAATCAAACAAATAACGTAATACAAGCATCAAATCTTGACATATAAGAACATAGTCCTGGTGTTGATGTCAAGCCTTAAAGGACTTCGAGGGAAAATAAGTGACCAGTGAATGTGATATGTTCGTATTCTGGTGTACTATAAGATCACGCTGGAACTAAATTAATCGTCTGTGCTTTCGGATTGATATATTTGATTAATTTCTAATAATAGCCTATCCTCATTTGAACTTCGATATCTTTACGATGACACGAACGAAGAATACGACTAACAGTGAAACGTGTTTGAGATTTTTTTATAGAGCACAGTGGGATTCCATCTGACCTTAAAGTTGTTTAGTGCAACAATATGAACATCGTAAGATTTTTGCTACTTGACTTCGCTTACGAAATTACTGATTTAGAAAAGTAGTAGGAAAATCTACGCCAGCTGAAGATGAGCCAACCTAATGCTGTTTGCGAGGCACCAACGTCAGTAAACTTGTGAGGCAGGTACCTGACACTGACCGTGTTTGAGTCAACGAGTTTTGGACTTAAGACAGGCTGCGTTATTCTGGCTCAAGACGACCTGAGGATGGAACGGTACGCCGTTATGTTCACGCGTAAAAAGTGTTTGTGGACAGCTGACGGTCGAAAGCGAAGGCAACATTCCGCAGAACGTCAACACAATGGAGTAGTCTTGTCAGCTGCTCAGTGTTAAATCCCTACTTGCCCAATCAGCTGTCCACTTGTTAGCCAGCCGTCCATTGCTGTAACTACAGTTGTTTGACAACGAATGTCGACACGAACTGTGGCGCTCTAAACACAGCTCATTTCTTGTAGACTGGAAGAAGATCGTAATTTTTTGCGACTAGTGTTGCACCACTGTCATTTATGACCACATTTTGGCACGTATTTTCTTCGCAAGTGGCCTTGCAACTAATGTAGAATACATAAGTCGTGGTGACAAGCTCTTTCTAATGCTGCTCGGCAAGTGGTTCTCGTACGTCATGCTGAGGCTGAGCATAAAATTACGGTCGTGTGATCGTAGGTATTACCGCGTAGGTATGTCTCATATCAGGATCGATGCATTTCTTTATGTTCAATTTTTCTGTGTTATTTGTCCGAAACATGTACGGCGGCTTTTTTAGGTTAGGCAGAAAAAAGTATAATAACGTAATCCTGTAGAAATTATGATTTTAAAAAAGGAAAGAAAAGAAAAAGGGATTATTATAAACCTGAAACAGTTCGATTTATTTTGCATTACGAAAGGTGAGTAATTCTGTAGAGTATAGCTCCGCATAAATGAGTAATAGGTATGTTATTATTGTCATATAAACAATCGTTTCAAAATGAGCATTTTTTGGAATATTATTTTCGATGTATTAGCAGGTGCTGTATGCTTGGATTGAGTCTGCGCCTTTGAAGTGCAACAAAGTTCCGCGCACTGTCGGTACACCAGTGGAAATGGTTAGTTCGTTTGGAATTTGTTTCAGTAGAAATTTCCAGGACGTTCTGCGCCAGCAAAAAGCACCATACAGGAATCGATTGGAAAATGGCGGCGTACAGAATCAGTTCAATATGCTCCCAATAACATTCCACCACCTGCCTGCACACCGAAATTGAAGAGGCAGGTGCAGGAGATAATGACAGGACGTTATCGTACGTCAACCAGCAGATTGAATCAATAGGTTCATGCGAATGAGAATAGATGTAGACGTGTTATAAGGGGACTGAAGTTAACACCGAACCGGATAAGTTTTGTGCAAGAAATGAGGGAGCCTGACCTGCAGAAGGGGGCGCATGTCTGTTCGTGGCTGTTGAGAAATGTTGCCAGTGGTATCTTGGACCCACTAAGGCTCATCGTGAGTGGCGAGGCGTGGTTCCACCTGTTTCGGCACATAAATTCCCAAACCAGCTGTTTTTGTATTGTATTGAACTGTGGACCTAGAAACGACGGAGAGGCTTCGTCCCCGCCATAGCCCTCAGTGGTACACAACCCCACTACAGGCTACAGCGGTCCACTCACCCCACCGCCGCCCCACACGGAACCCAGGGCTATTGTGCGGTTTGGCTTCCAGTGGACCCCCCCCCCCCCCCCCCCCCCCCCCAGGGAACGTCTCGTACCAGACGACTGTAACCCCAGTGGTTGCGTGGTAAATTATGGTGTACGCGTACGTGGAGACAGTGTTTGCGCAGCAGTCGCCGACATAAACAGCCGGTACTGGTCGACAGAAAATCCACAAACGATCCACCAGGTACCCTCGCATGACGAGAAGATTGGTGTTTGGTGTGCCGGTTCTGCCACACGCGTTATGGAGCCCGTATTCTTTGAGGCAACAGTGAACAGTGGCGTGTATTTGAGAATACTGGAGCAGTTGTACCCAAACTCCACAGAAGAGGAGCGTCAGTTACGTGTACATGAGATGTTTACACCAGAGACGACAATCAGAAAAGGCTTATGGCCTCCTCGGTCACCAGGCTTGTCCACGTGTGAGATTTACTTGAAGGGATTGTCAAAGAGGAGAGAACAGGCTACAGCAGTCCACTCACACCACTGCCGCTCCACACCGAACTCAGGGTAATTGTGCGGTTTGGTCCCAAGTGGACCCCCGCCCCCCCTAGGGAACGTCTCACATAAGACGAATGTAACCTCAATGTTTGAGAGGTAGAGTAATTATGGTGTACGCGTACGTGGAGACAGTGTTTGCGCAGAAGTCGCCGACATAAACAGCCGGTACTGGTCGACAGAAAACCCACAAGCGATCCACCAGGTACCCTCGCATGACGAGAAGATTGGTGTTTGGTGTGCCGGTTCTGCCGCACGCATTATGGAGCCCATATCCTTTGAGACGACAGTGAACAGTGGCACTTATTTGAGAATACTGGAGGAGTTTTACCCACACTTCACAGAAGAGGAGCGTCATTTACGTGTACATGAGATGTTTACACCAGAGAGGACAATCAGCAAAGGCTTTTGGCCTCCTCGGTCACCAGACTTGTTCACTTGTGAGTTTTGCTCGTAGGGACTGTTAAAGAGAAGGGTACACGAAACAAATCCATACGCAGTTGAAGAATCGGGATCCAGGACGTCATCAACAGCATCACAACACAAGAAGTGACAAAGGTATGTATGAATGTCCTCAAGCGTGCTGACGTGGGCTGAGGATACTTTCAACACATACTGTGAAGGTTAATTATCATATT
This sequence comes from Schistocerca piceifrons, assembly GCF_021461385.2. Classification (NCBI taxonomy): domain Eukaryota; kingdom Metazoa; phylum Arthropoda; class Insecta; order Orthoptera; family Acrididae; genus Schistocerca; species Schistocerca piceifrons. Next base: position 149,229,237 of record NC_060144.1, on the reverse strand, counting down.
CAGAACATTATATTTTATTTCATGTATTGATTTTACGGGCCGGTTTTTAAGTGCCGCGCCCTGTAGGTAGCGCTCACGATGCACTGACGATGGCTGCATCGTTCTATGAAAGAAGGTTCTTGGAAATAAGTGGTACCATTTATCTGATTGATTCATTAGTTCGTGGTTTGATAAAATCCCAACCAAAACTAAATACCATCCCTCATTCTTTTTAAAATGAATGGAATTATTCAAAGAAAATTAATTTTCATTCTGAATTTTAGGTAGGTGCTAATGTTGATAATGGCGCGAGGAAGGGGGTGGGAGGAGGAGTACGAGGGGTGGGGGGGGGTGGGGGGGGGGGAAGCTGCTAGGTTATATCTGATTGCACAAGGATGTCGCCGTGTCAGAAACATTGCGAACCAATGATATACAAGCTATGCGCAGCTGGCCAGCGCAGCGGAGTCGCCTGTGGAGGCTGCCCTTTGTGACGCGGCGGCGGTGTGTTACAGAAAGGCTTCACCCCGTTGCACGTGGCGGCCAGCCTGGGCTGTCGCGGCATCATCGAGTCCCTCCTGCAGCACGGCAGCTGCATCAACCACCACGGAAAGGTAAGCACCTGTCTGACGGTTTGCTAGCGTAAGCTCTGTGAAAGTGAAATGGATTTTAACCATTGTCTACCTTACATCTATCGATACGACAGTGACCAGCGACTGGAAAGTCGCACACGTCTCACAAGAAGGGAAGTAGACGCCATCGGAAAAATTGCTGTCCATTCTCACTTACATTCATGTATTGTACGAGGGGCGTTCAATACGTAATCTAACACATTTCCTATCTCGGCCAATTACGGTGGAAGAAATGCGGAATTTGTTGTGTGACATCCTTGAATACTCCCACTTTAGCCACTATAGCTTCATGAAGTTCCGATAGGTGACAGCGCTATACTTGACCCTTAAAATGGCGTCTCTACCGGAGGTGCGTTCCAAGCAGAGAGCTTTCTTTGAGTTTCTTTTGCAGTAAACCGTAGCACTCGGGTACTCATACGCGGTTGCAGGATGTCTACGGTGACTTGGCAGTGAACAGAAGCACGATGAATCGTTGGGCAAGGTGTCTGTCATCATCGCAACCAGATCGCACAAATCTGCCCGATCTCTCGCGTGCCGGCCGGCTACACACAGCTGTAATTCCTGCAATGTTTGAACAAACATGTGGACACTCTCGTTCGAGACTGTCGACGGGTCACAATCAAATACTCCGCTGCTCAACTGAACGTCTCTGTTGATAGCACTGACACACTTGTCCACCATTCTGGGTGCTCCACGGATTGTGCCCGCTGGGTTCCTCATTCACTCTCTGCAGCCCGGCTCTCGCATCTTCAGACTTACATCTCTTTTGCCCAATGAAGGACGTACTCCGCGGTAAACAGTATATTCATTATGAAGAGGTTATTGATGCAGGACGACGTCGGCTGCGACGTCGACCACCAGAGTGATACCATGTGAGCATAGAGGTCCTCGCAGAAAGGTGGCGTAAGGCCGTCGCACCGAACTGTGATTACGTTGAAAAGTAGAGTGGGGAATAATATTGTATGTTGAAATCCTGAATAAAACCGACCTACGGACAAAAAAATGTGTTGTATTACTAATTGAACGCCTCTCGTAGAACCTTAGAAGACATTCAGACCTCATATGTAATGAGGTATCTCGAACAGAATCACCTCCTCGATGCCAGCCACAATAGATTCCAAAAACATTGAATGAGCGAGAGCCCAACTTGTTTTTTTCCCAATTGACATATTGGAAGCCATGGATCGAGGCAATCAGGTGGATGTAGTACTTCTTGACTTCCCCATGTTATTTCAGTTGGTGTTAACAAAAGTAATATTATATGGTATTTCTTGAGAGAAATCGTTTTCCTGCGTGGTTTAGTTATTAGCTGATTTCGCTGGCTTGGGTGTCTTCAAATTACCTCTGTTACTTGCATCGCGGTAATAAGCTGTAAGCATACAGCATCTTACATGATGCTGTATGCTTACAACAGATCTGTGTAGAGCAAGCATGGAACATTATCCACGGTTCTCACAACCATTGTAGTTACGGGTACAATTGTCTCAGACGTGACGTCCATAAGTAAGATACTGGAAAAATGTACTCAAACTCCAACTTACAAGTAACGTGTGCGACATATCCTACATTATTACACAAATGTGTGGGACATAAAACGAGTCTGGACCAACGTGAGATGTTGTATCTATGCACAGAAGGGCGGCACTAATGGTCACAAATTTTTTCTGACTCGCAGGAGAGCTACAGTGAGAAACATGTAGTGGAAAACCTGTAGTGGAAAATGGTTGGGAAGAGATGCTAATCATCTCGATAGCACTTAAGTACGTAGTTTCAAGATCCACTAACAGGTAAAAAACCTAGAAACAGATTTCAGCACCTTTCCCCCACCCTCCCTCCTCGCCCCTACAGGGACTTCGAAGCCGTGGTAGCTACAAAGACATTGAATCTTCCCCCATGCGGTTGGAACGTGAGGAAAAACTTACAAGTTCCCTCTCCAAGCACTTCACATATGTGGGTGCAGATGTGGATGTAGAAAAAAATTATCAGTGAAAACAAATAACGTAGAGCACAGAAATAAGATGGTTCAAATGGCTCTGAGCACTATGGGACAACATCTGTCGTCATCAGTCCCCTAGAACTTAGAACTACTTAAACCTAACTAACCTAAGGACATAACACACACCCATGCCCGAGGCAGGGCTCGAACCTGCGACTGTAGCGGTCACGTGGTTCCGGACTGAAGCGCCTAGAACCGCACGGCCACACCGGCCTGCCACCCAGAGATTCATGTGGACTGTAAGGTGGGTTATCACATCACATTGGCCCTAACATTCACCACAATTCTGTCCAACGCCACCTTGCCACTGTCCCTCCATGCGAAGGTCGCAGACCGCATCTTACCCACATTCCACACTTATCTTTGACGCCTCGGTGACGGAGGACAGAATCGCGACAACCAACGTTGAGCTTCTTATGTGTGGCCGAGGAAAACATGTCAGACACACCGCCTCTCAGGATCGATACCAAAACGCCGTAGGGAATGGGATAAGGGGGTCAATGAAATCACACCTTCGCTTTGGGCGTTGATACCCACCCACTTTGCGGTCTAAAAGTCACAGTTTGATGAGGAACAGGACGCCACTCTTGACAACATTCGACACTGCTGCCAACCCGTTACAATCCTCCTTTGAGGATATCGTGGGGCAGTGAACGTGGTATGGCCCGTTTGCAGTGTATCGCGACTGCAGTTTATGTTCTGCTGTACAGCTTAAGCCTGGTTTACACGACGACATTGGGTTGCGCCACTCGTTGTGTGGAATGAGTTGCTCGCAAGAGGTTTCATATATGACTAGACACGGCGACACCAGTATACACTTCAGTTTTGTCGTTTTGTGGGTCCCTGAGTTGTGTCTGAAATAAAAGTTTTGACAGCTGCAAGTCGCACGAGTTGTGATGGAGTTAAAGCTTGTTGCGTGGAATCGCTGCATAAGAAAAAACGAAAAAGAAACGTATTTCGATTCGTGACTAGACGAAGAAAAGACGTCAGTTCGGTTGCTCAGCATCCTTGCTGTAATAATTTATAACGGGAGATCCAAGAAGTTCTTTTAATTATCTTAGAATGTCATCCGAACTGTTCACGTTTCTTCTAAATAGGATTAATAATGCTATAAGGAATAAAGGTACTGTAATACATGAAGCACTGTCGTCATATTTGAAATTACGTATCATATTGCGTGCATTAAAATCGACAACACTCGGTATGTTATAAGATACGGTTTTAGTTGGTGATGACGCTTTTCATTAACACTAATAATTATTAGTATTAACAGTAATAATTATTAACATTAGCAACAATAATTACTCGAAGCAGGCCGCGTCCAGAAGAGAATGGTTTGCAAACTACTCTCTTGAAGATAGATCTTTACAGTGCCAATATTTCAAAATTTTAACATATTTGATTGGGGGGGGGGGGGGCACTGCAGCGACGTTTTATGTAGATAGATGAATATTGAATAAAGAATGCAGCTTCTTGCATTTGGATAGCCTTGCCTCCTGTCGACAATATTCCTTGACAAACAGCTGGCCTACTCGAAAGATGGGATTTTACTCTTGTAGACGTGAGCATTGCCACAGCTAGAATTACAGTTGCTTGTATTTTTCTTAATTCAGTTGTATATCTGCTCCTAACTCTAATTTTGCCCTGCAGCTCAGATACTGTCAAACCATCTATGTTATGATCGCACATGACGGTCTTAGCGGCAGCAATATGTTGCTTATTTTTGTAATCAGCAACACTGAAATCCCACAAACACATGTGCAAAGCATAGATATCCAAAAGGCGGACATTATTCTCCGTTCCCCACTTCATATTTCAGTTTGTCTACACTCTACGAACACACATAACCTCAAAACTCGTGCAACTAGTGTCGCTGAAGTTGGAACACACGGACAGTGTTTAGTTTCACCAACGACTTGCGCAAACGCCCGGCGCGTATTCTCAATGGCCGGTAGCGCGGTTCCCTGCAACCTAGTGTCTTAAACTAGGCTTTAGAATCACTATGGACTGCTAAAAACCATTGTACGTTATCTGAAAGTGATCCGAAGCAGTAAAGGATTCATATGCTTTCTCATCCATCCATTTCCACGCCCTCCTATGGCGTTACCATGGTGTGATGCGAAATTAAGGTTTGCGTGAATAAAGTCACTCTAAGACCTACCATTTCGGCAACACCATTGGTACCAACCTTTGTTGAGTACGTTGCAAGTGTATCTATAAGAAAAATCGACACACATTCAGCTTTCGCCGGCCGCGGTGTCCGAGGGGTTCTAGGCGCTTCAGTCCGGAACCGCGTGACTGCTACGGTCGCAGGTTCGAATCCTGCCTTGGGCATGGATGTGTGTGATGTCCTTAGGTTAGTTAGGTTTAAGTAGTTCTAAGTTCTAGGGGACTGATGACGTCAGATGTTGAGTCCCATAGTGCTCAGAGCCATTTGAACATTCAGCTTTCCGGCTGCTGTAGCGCACGAAAACACACCTTAGGCTTGTCAAATGGCGCTCGAGCAGCCCCGAGACTGAATATGTGGCCAAGTTTCTGATAGGCACATTTGTAACACGCTCAACTCAGGTTCTTGGTGGGCTCCGAGAGTTTTGCCGAACTGGTGGGCCTTGGAGGGACCTTTCCCTGTTTTAATCAACCACATCTTAATGTTGCACCAGATTCGAATGGTTGTTAACCGTTCCTAGTGATTCCATGCTGTGCAGCAGAGCAAAATTTGCAGTCGCACCACACTCCAGAGGGGTCAGATCACCGTCCATAGGATTGCAGCCTCAAGATATCGTTAGAGTAAGGTTGAATGCTGTCAAGAACGTCTCCTCTTGCTTATCGTACTGCGAACTGTCGTTTTCGACCATGAAATATGTGGCAATCAACGCACCAATGGAAGGTGTGTCTGAAACGCAAATACTACCTTCCTGTGGCTCCCAGTCTTTTGTTGGTAAAGCTGTTTCTCTTCTGATCTCGTCTTCGCTACATATAAATTCGGTAGAAGTGTTCTGTTATTGTAATTTCTTTGAAACTGTCTACCAGAACATTGAGCCTAACATAAATTATACTCCTCCTGAATTCTTGCACTCTCAAGGAATATGGACCAGCGCAGAATAGAATGGATCTATAACTCTACTCTAGAGATTGCGCTTTTCCTTCCATTACTGCGTACAGTGTGATGTGCGTTTCGCAATTTTTCAATAAGACAGGAAATAATGGCACAGCAATAATGTCAGATTTCACATTATTCAGCCACATCTTGTAGAACCCGACATTTTCACGGTTTAAAGCAGTTACATGCAAAAGCTGATAGTAGCGCCAGTATCACCACAAAACCTCGATGAAACTGATGTTGGTGGAGGTGGTTGGTGGTACTATTCCATCCAGACACCTAATACTGAAAAAATAACTTACTTTTGTCGTGCTGTTACCTGTTACGGCTGCTATAAATAACATACTATTTAACAGCGTCGTTACAAAGTGACCCTATCTCTGCATGGATTCATAACTACATCTGTCTATATTGAACAATGTTTGCCACAATATTTCTTGAATAATCACTGATCAGTAAAATTCAATACTAATATTTATAAAATTGAAGGATGCAAAATTAGTAAAGCCATCCAGCCTCTCTTTCGGAAGACCTGAACCGCAACAGTTCATATAGGGAGGTTTGGCAATTGTGTTTTTTTTAATTTCCTTTAATATATTATCGTGTTTGTGCGCTTACATGTTTATTTTGATGGAACTGTGAATTTCAGAATGGCAATACGCCGCTGCACATGGCGTGTCAAGCCAACAAACTGGAAACCGTCGAACTTCTCGTCAGCAAGGGTGCAGATCTTAACGCGCTTAACGTGGTGAGTATGATGCATTCAAGTCTCAGTTTCACCGATGCACTACGTCAACAGCAAAACGTAGGAAATAATTACCCGAATCTTAAAATGATTAACAAATTGTCTCTAGTGGTGCGATTTAATAGCATCCTTCATACCTATTGTATACTCATAAATGAAAATTTAATGTCAGTATGTAATATTTCTTACAACTTGACGCTTTCATTTTTAGCTCCTATGGTAATCAGTGCGGTGCAATAATGAAATTATCACCAGTTCCTTACAGTTAAGTGCTCACATTTTCATGTCACGAATATATTCTGTGAAGTGAAAGCATACTAGATGTAGCCAGGTGGTTTCGCCCTTCGTCACCTCTGACAGCTCATTTCATCTACCTCAGTAGGCTTCTTGCGCCTGCCCTCTTAACTCTGCGTTCGTAGGTACTAGTTAAACCTAAAACAGCAGCGTTGAAGAAAATTCAACTCAATGACTATCAACCAAAGGTCACCTAACTCAAACTACGAGGTAAGATCTGTAAAGTTCACAAAATTTCGGGCGTGCGGGATTCTAAACAACTTGCGCGAAAATATTTAAAGTTCAATTGATTAGGTTTTATTGCCACCAAAAGAAGTTGTAAACGGCTAAAACGTCCGTATTTACTGTCAAAACTCTTGATGGTACAAGTTAATTGCGGTTTTAACTACAAAATTTCCACACGAAAGCAGCTGGAGCCTTACCAGTCCGACCCGAGTGATTTTTACGTCCTACATCACGTTGTTCTGTAGTTTTCTTAAAAAGAAATGCTCTTCCAAACGTTCCGAGAGAATTGGAGACAGAAATTCATAATAGAAATTCTGAGCGTTCGAAAGCAAATTTCGTTTGGATAAAAAAAAATACAAATCATCCCCAGGGATGAAGGACCAATTGATTTTAACCCTTAGCTTTTCTTTTGGCTGCTTTTATGCAAAATCATGTACACTTGACATATGTTACATGATTCCTGATTACACAATAATTTTTAACAAAATAAAACATTCACATTTTACGAATGACCTCCATGCACCCTCTCACTCTCTCGAAAACAGTCTCACAGCAAAACAAAATTAAATAATGTTTGAAAACGTTACTATTACGTCATCAAGCTATCGTAACGAAAGTAAAGAAAAGTCTAGAATAATAATTTCTATGAAATGAATCTGTTTAGTTATAGTTTCAAATCATATTATAAAGGAACACATTACAATCCCTAGGTCAGTTTTTGCAGCATCAGAAGAGGTATTTTGGTTTTTAGGTAAAATTTTATATCTCCGCATGTACTAAAGACATTGAACTGAGATTTTTGCAGACTGTTATAATATCAATACAAGTCTGTATAATGAGTATGAAAAAGATAGAATACAATTTGATACTACTTCCTTAGACTCACTGGAAGTGTATATAGCGAATCGGTCTGTCGGCAGGAAAGCACAGTGCTCCAAAGGCCACGTCGTCAGCTGCGCTGGTGGGGGAAAAAAAGTGTCATCTGTGGTGCTCACCCTGAACGAATGAGACATGCTGCCCATTCCCACTGACCGACTGAAAACTTTAAACCGCCAATATCCCTCTCCAATTTTCATAAAATGATTACTGCGAGAATTAAAGAATAGAATTCTCGTTTTAGTCCAGCATACATATTCAATGATTCTGGAAATTTTGCTGTTTAGTGATTCTGGAAATTTTATTATAGATTTCACTGTAGCCGCCGGATTGATTTCTTGGATATACGTTTTGTTTGTGTGATAACACATTGGAGAGTACCGCGCAGTTAAAAGTCCTAGGTAATTACTAGCATCAGGTGCAGAGTGTTTTTAAATTACAATTACTTTTATGACGTCTTGTACTCGGAACTGAGACGATATGATTTTGAATAGGAACTTACGTTCGGGAAAAGTACCGTCTCCACGATAGAGGTACAAGCAGATAAGACAATGTATTCCCCTATCCGGAGGTTGACTTTGAGAAGACAGTCTGGAAGCGTCAGAGCCGTGACGCAGCGGTCATCCGTAGATAGCAGCGGTGATTAATAGAAAGACACATTACTTGTGTTCCGAGCGAATATGCTTTTGAAAGACTATCAGGCATGCAATTAGATGGATTGTTCGTTTTTCACTGAGTAACGTAGCATCATCATCATCATCATCATCATCATCGTCATCATATTATTCCTGCTGACTCACGTCCTGAGCCGAAGCTTTTGACACACACACACACACACACACACACACACACACACACACAAACCAAAATAAAAACAAAGGCACCACCAAAGAATTATCCGAGTGGGACGGAAATCGTAAGACGTGATACATAAATAAAGACAAACAAATGACTAAAATTAAAAAAAAAACTGGGTTATTTATTGAAGAGTTAGAGCTTCGCTAACTGAGCAAGTCAATAATGCGTTGATCCGTCTCTGGCCCTTATGCTAGCAGTTCCGTCGTTCGGTTTTGTCACATCGGATTTATCCGGAACACTTCACGTCGACATCCCTTTTTTTTTCTCTCTTCATTTCTGCCAACGCAAGCGACCTAGTAGCTGTAGTGTCAAAATTGCGTGATGAAGCTAAACGTTGCTGTTTCTGTTGGTAGCGCTACCGCCAATTCCTTCAGTATTTCCCCTTACACATCTCCGCAAGCATTAAAAACCAATCATGTCATTTAGATGTCTGCTCATCATTTTCAGCAGCTATTTTCGAAGAAGAGGATGTGAAAAAACAGCACAGTGCTATTTCTTTACACCCTAATTCTTGTTGTTCCATTCACACCGCGTCCAAAAGTAGCAAATGGCTGAGGCAACAGAGACGGTAAAAAACGTGAACTGCCTCTGTCTAGCACAAAAATTACGCTGATACAAGTTGAGTTTTTGTTAAGCTGGTGCCTTTTTAGCACTGGCGTAAGTCAAGTTTCAGCATGCTACGAAACAAGTTTCGTTCGTCCGGGTAGTTTGGATAGTCGCGGTTTGTATGTCCCGTTCAAATTCATCAAGTAATATACCATGCCGTCACAAAATTCTTTGATTTGTACTATTTTTGCCAAAGAAATGAACCGAAGCTCATGAAAGTTTGTAAGTAACAAGCTGCTCCTTCATTTCTAACAGCTGAACAGTTAGCAAAGAGGCAAATGAGTTAAAAAGTGGGTGTATTTCCTTTCAAGACAAGAGATGTGGAAGACATCCCTGAACGACAACTACAGCTGAAAGCACTGACAAAGTGGGAGTATGGCCAATACCTGTCGTTAATTAAAGATATATAGAACGCTGGATATCGTAGGAACATCAGAAGCTTAGGCACAATATATTTTAAGTAAGGAATTAACTACGTGAATGTTCGCACTGTTTCAAAAAGAAAATAAATTTCGCAGGATAAAAAATGCGTCAACCACTTCACGTTAGAAATGAAACTACACTCAAATGGTTGGTACGAATTCGATGGGCGTACACCACCACTCAGTTTCATTCTACCGCGCTGGATAGGGCAAGAATGTACTGAAATTGGAAGCGGTATATTTTGGTGATTACCATGCAGAGGTTTAATAGTTGGAGAATATGGATACTCTACATCTGATATGGACCAACTGGAACTTAAGAATAGGTAATTACGGGCTTGACATACAGAAGCAAAACAAATTCCATTAGGACAAGGTCCTGAGAAGTGGTTTTGGCAATGAGGAAACTTAAGGATTTTCGATGCTAATAATTAGAACTCAGGTACGTGCTTAAGTAGATATTTACAAACACAAGTCTGTACAGATAAAGCGCGGCCAAAACAAAAGAGGACTCATGTCTTACAAACAACATACAGGCAACTCATTCGTTTATTGTAAATACAGAATATAGAGTAGGAAATTATTGTTAAGAAAAACAATGTACTGATCAAACTTTAATCAATTCCGGTTCAAATGGTTCAAATGGCTCGCAGCACTATGGGAGTTAACTTCTAAGGCCATCAGTCCCCTAGAACTTAGAACTACTTAAACCTAACTAACGTAAGGACATCACACACATCCATGTCAGAGGCAGGATTCGAACCTGTGACCGTAGCGGTCGCGCGGTTCCAGACTGTAGCGCCTAGAATCAATTCCGGATTTGGAAACTGCGACTATCTTGTTAAAGGTTTCAGCAATTATTGCAACTAATCGCCGTATTTTCTTCAATATTCTATTTATTCATGACCGGTTTCGAATCGCCTGGCGATTCATCATCAGATGATACAATTTAGTTTGGAGCATTGTGGGGGTCGTGCATCTGTGGCAAATACAGAGACAAAAAAGTGACCACTGTATGCGGAAAGAATATTAAGATTGTAAGATTAATTTGATGGTATTACTCACTGTTTTCATTCTCGTGGCAGGCACTGCTCTGAAAAATATAATGGATGCTTGCTTTCCTTGGTGTGATTTCAACTCTTAAACTGCATCCGTGTTGTTACTGTAGACTTAAACCTTTAGATTACCGCAGAAGCAAAAATCACAAGTAGACAGATGGGGTGATCTGGAAGGCGATAAACCTACGGAAACTGTACGTTCTTCTCTGAAAGCTTCATGCACGTATGACACCGAAAACCCCTGAAGTATGCACCATAGCGCCATACTGCTGGAAAATGCATACTCCCGTTCTTCGTCCGTTAGCTGCGTCATGAATTGTTGCAACAGTTCCATTGCATGCATTTCAGAGTTTACGGTGTTATTAAAGAAAATGGGCCCTACAATTCGTCGGCCTGAAACTGCAAACCGAACACCTACTTTCAGATTACGTAGATGTACCTCAAAGCGTTCCCTGGGATTGTCTGTTGACCAATAGCGTGTGTTCTGACAATTCACAAATTCGCTGAAATGAAACCATCCTTCGTCTAAGTTGACTTGAAGATTTAGATCCACGTAACTATCAGCGACATGCGTCAGTAGTCATTCGCAATAGTGAGGTCGTTGTGCGTAATCCGTAGGTTGTAATGCTTGCATGACTTATTTTGTACGCTCGCACATAAAATACTTCAACATGGTCTAGCATCACGTTCGTTTGATGTTTAGTTAGGTGGATGGACTTCTTACCTTAGTCTTTTGAACACGTTCAATATTTTCGGCGGGCAAACTTTCTTTACACAGGTACGTTTGGCGTTAGCGACTAAACAAGTTCCTCTAAATTTAGAGAACAATTTCTGTACAACACTTTTCAGGAGCAGCTGCCGGCCGGAGTGGCCGTGCGGTCTAGGCGCTGCAGTCTGGAACCGCGTGACCGCTACGGTCGCAGGTTCGAATACTGCCTCGGGCATGGATGTGTGTGATGCCCTTAGGTTAGTTAGGTTTAAGTAGTTCTAAGTTCTAGGGGACTGATGACCACAGCAGTTAAGTCCCATAGTGCTCAGAGCCATTTGAACCAGGAGCAGCTGTTTCTGGGTATTTTATCGTGAATTTTCATTCAAGGTTTTAAGCAATTTACGTCCTTAAAAACATTCGACAATAAACACGTTTTGTTCGATTGAAAAACACGTTCTGCACAACTGTATTCACAAGAAGCTTGAAAGTGACTACAGACAACACAGCTCTGATCACTACATCACCACTCGACTGCACCTGCCATCACGTGACCCCGTTCGAGCGCCGAGCGCCGCCCTAGCGTTAAGAAATAAGACACTGACAGCTTCAGTCATCAATATCACGGGATCTCGTTTATCTTGGCCACTCCGTATTGGTCGACCACAATATTACTGCACCTGGGAATGTGGGTGCTTGGATTGGCTTATTGTGAGTTTTTATGCTGATACTTTACAGGCACATTCTGAATCTCTTGATAATATTTGCACAATTGTCTTGAAATTGTTCACAGTACGATGTAGTTTCCTTAGTCAGCACCTACTTATACTGTAAAGTCACGGCAGGTTTCTGACAACGGCCGCGGGAGGGCAACTGCAATAATATCGTGGCAGGGTAGGCATCTGAAGCAATTTTGGCAACGTGGCACTGCACCGTAGCAGTAATTTGGCAATATGGTCACATAAATGTGGGCGTGCCGGGGAAACCCTACACTGCAGTGAGGTCGGCTGCTGCTGTAAGTGGCTAACGAGGAGTACGCGGCAAGGGCCATAACACGATTTCCCAGCAGCTTCGCTCACTGGAAGAGGAGTTAAAATGAGCCAATAATGTGTCTGCTTGTCTGTAGACATTCGACCGTTTCTGAGAAAACGATCGTCAAAATTTTCGAGGTACTTAATGTGCCATTTAAAGGATAAATTGTACTGCAGAAGTGCTGGCGCTGGTAGCTTGCGCATCGGCTTGACACTTCAGCGCCCCGTGTTCCAAACCTGTTTATTGTTATTTATTTTATTATTCAGGTGTTACAATTTTCTTTAAACTCTCATATTTTTATATTTCATTTTTGTATAAATTCTTGTATTTTATTCCTATGCTTATTCTTCAGGAAGATTTGGTGCGTTTTTTTTGGATGACACCGATTGTAGAAACATTCGAAATAGAAATTTCGAACACCACGAGCATCACGGGAAGGCGCGTATGCCATAGTGAGACTTATTCGTATGAATCTCACTCGGGAAACTGGAAATTTGTGGTAAGGTCTTTGGGACCAAACTGCTGAGGTCATCGGTCCCTAAACTTACACACTATTCAGTCTAGCTTATACTAACTTACTCTAAGGACAACACACACACACACACACACACACACACACACACACACACACACACACACACACACACACCATGCCAGAGGGAGGACTCGAACCTCCGACGGGGGCAGCCGCGCGAACCGTGGCAAAGCGCCCTAAACCGCTAGGCTACCCCGCGCCGCACACTCGGGAAAGAAACATCGTTAACACTGCTGAAGATTTCAGTCGTCGGCAGTAATTTTGCGGCGAACAACGCGTAACCAACCACTTTACCGAAAACACGCTTGCGTCTGAGACTGAATGAAGATACACTACAGGAATATCACCATAAACAATTTCAAATAATTTTATCATTCATTTTTTTTTTTAAATTCATTCAGCAGACATACAGGTAGTTAACGAATGTGGACAACATTATTTTAATATGCACTAGAAAATATCCATGTAGTAATCTTCTATGAACATGGGTAGATAAATGAAAAACAGAAATAAAAGTAATTATCGGATTTCGAACTCGGGGTGGAAAAGTTTTTCTGCGATACTAACTACCGCGCCAGCAGTTGCTCTGAAGAATGTATTCTCTAAATGGCACATAAAGTACCTCGGAAACTTCGATCGTCGTTTTCTCAGAAACAGTCGAAAATCTAAAGAAAAGCCGAGACACGCCTTCGCTTATTTTGACCCATCTTCAACTGAGTGAAGTTTCCGGGAAATCGGGTTATGACACTTGCCGTGTTCTACACGTGAGTCCCAATCCGATTCGTTGATGGAAATGTGTGGCACACACTGTGTTACATAATTAGTTACCGTTGGTTGACAGTAGTGGCGGCTCGTGAGAATACATTCTAGGTGTTCACATATTTGTTCACAAATTTTTATAGATTCAGATAAATTTGAGAGTATGAAGTTAACAAATGGTTCAAATGGCTCTGAGCACTATGGGACTTAACATCTGTGGTCATCAGTCCCCTAGAACTTAGAACTACTTAAACCTAACTAACCTAAGGGCATCACACACATCCATGCCCGAGGCAGTATTCGAACCTGCGACCGTAGTGGTCACGCGGTTCCAGACTGCAGCGCCTAGAACCGAACGGCCACACCGGCCGGCTGAAGTTTACAGCATCCGCTGTATAACATGCTTATCAACAAGTTTATACGACTAGAGCAAATATCAATAATAATAATAGTAACAACAACATAAATAAAGATAATAAAAGCAATAACAAAATAACGTTTAAGTTTTCGCTACTCTCCACTCGCATTTTTGTGTAAGTGGAAGTATTTGTGCAGTTCCAATTTATTCGGACAACTGTACAAAATCCCTAACAGGTGCAGCACTTCACGAATTTACGTCCGGGCCGAAAATAAGATTTTCTTACGCTGCACTCACATAACAACTTGTGCTAACAGCACGCTTCCTCCTTAAATGTTCGGTTGTAGTCATGCTTATTTCATTTCGTCATTCTCTCAATCAAGGATATGTTCTTTGAGGCCCTGGTTCCTTTGCAGCTAACTTTTCTGCTAACTAACTTTACTGTTCCCTGAATGATATTTTCCCTCTGCAGCGGTGTGTCCGCTGACATGAAATTTCCTTGCAGATTATAGCTCTATGTAAGACTGGGACTCGAACTTTGAACTTTCGCCTTTCATGGGCAACTGTTCTACCTACTGAGCTACTCAAGCGCCACTCACGGCCCATCCTCATAGATTTACTTTTCAGTTAGCATCTACAACAGATTCAACATAGTTCATGTCTACACTGCACACGAAGGGCGATTCCCGCACAGTAAACAACCAACTCCAAACGAAAAATGCCATTTGTGAAAATGATTAAACTCAAGTAGTAATGTTTACCAACATGGCCACTTGACTAGAATGCAAATGAGACGCTGAGATCCATAAGAGCGTAAAACACACTGCCATCGACCCCACATTTAAGTGAATATCAGAGAAACCAATGATACAGCTTTTCGTGAATTTTCGCATATACAGTGTGGGCCAGTACGGATAAACCTGCCTCACAGTAAGGTCAACAGATTTCAGAAGCTGAATAAATGCTATAATTTCACAGTCGACGGTGATGTGCTTCAAGCCCTTATGATTGTAAGCACCTTAAATGGATTACTGCATGATAAATATCGTAACTTAATATACTATAACTCATTCAGAAACTCACAAAGTAGATTTACTGTCAGTACAACTGTAACATATACGGACGTCCGATCCAATTTTACTACAGTATGTAGTAGATGAATTAGCATACCTGAAGAGTGTGCTATCATGTAGCAGGATTTACGCCGAGCGAATGGGGATAAAAGTCTGCCTCAATGTGTGCCACCTGGTGGCACCAACATGAACTTCTGGTTGTCTGGTTGAGTAGCAAAAGCCATCGTGAACCAGGCACGTCGATCATTATATCTGTATGTATTTGGCACATTAGGCATTTACGTCACGCGAGTTGCTCATTCTCAAAAGCTACTTACAACGTGCGCAACTGAAGGTTCACGGAATCTAGGGGAGCACTAGTGCGGTAGATTTACATGCCACATGTTTCAGATTGCAGCATCTATGTTACGTTTAATATCATTCAAAGAAAAATAAATCCACAAGGTGTCGGAAGTTAGGGAGTTTACATGCACTTGTGCTCTTACACAGCAGCCGCCACTGGTTCACAGTGATCGGCTTCACATGTACAACGTATTTTGCAGGCAGTAATTTATGAGCGACACGACCCATTACTCCATTAACGATGACGTCGAGGGTTCAGCAATTCCACTCATGCCATAGGAGATTCCATCCTTTCTGTGTCGCTTTCTGAACTGAGCAATATAGCAGGAACATCTACAGTGTCTACTTTACCTAATACCATTCCTTCCTACCGAGAAATTTACGGCAGGTAAATGATCTGACAGCTATGTAAGGGTTATGAAAATTGTACGTGATGGTACGGAAGACCTTCCAAAATGGTACTAGAACATTGCAGTCTACTCACTGAAAACTTCTTGGAGAATGAGTATCGATTTGAAACAAGACTATGTCGAATTTCTAAATGAATTTTAGAGATTAAAAAGTAGTTGTTTATCTGTGATATTGAATGATTTTCACCATGTCTGTGTAAACCTAGTTTGATTGAAGTGCACTTTAAATTGTGGGAAATACGGAAGCGTCCGATCCCGCCCGTCTGCTTTGACCCATGACGTCACAAATACGGCGGAAACGACCATAAACCACGATTCCAACATGGCCCATATAAAGTCGTTACGTACACGTTATGAGGACAGAAATAAGCCTGCCGGGGTGGCCGTGCGGTTCTAGGCGCTACAGTCTGGAACCGCGTGACCGCTACGGCCGCAGGTTCGAATCCTGCCTCGGGCATGGATGTGTGTGATGTCCTTAGGTTAGTTAGGTTTAAGTAGTTCTAAGTTCTAGGGGACTGATGACCTTAGCAGTTAAGTCCCATAGTGCTCAGAGCCATTTGAACCATTTTTAACGGAAATACATCGAAAAACAAACACACACACGTTCCACAAAAAGCCTAATGACACTAACGGGACAAGCGCGGGAAATAGGGTTTTTTTGGGGACAAACTAAATATAAACAAATTTAGACACCCACCCCCATACAAAACCACGCAAAACGATGAAAAAACCGACATCACAAAACTCCCCAATTTCCAGTAAACACAATATCATTGGGAATCGGACACTTCGCTTGACCTATATAGCTCAACAGCAGCTCCCGATCCCACAAATTAGGACCTAACACTTCCCTTGACCTATATAGCTCAAAAACATCTCCCGATACCAATACCAACATTCACAGCCTCACATTGGGATCGAACACTTCCCTTGACCTGTTATCCTTACGACATCTCCACATACAACCGTTCCTGGTCCGAGACGCCGAAACTTTAAGTAAGCCTCATTTCTTCACTACATACTGAACACTTCACGACTTCATCCAAAAATCCGAATAGTTGCAGAAATTTTATTAGAGACAACGCACTGTCCCCCATCATAGCCGACAACCGAAAACTGTTGACCCTGTCAGTCATATCCACACCTACCAAAGACATAAAAAAAGCAATTTACCAAAATTCACACACGACGCCACACTCGCAAACTAAACCAAAAACATCACCTAACACACCACCAGAGAGCACCACCGATTGCATCAAAACGACACCTACAAACACGCCACTTTCACACGCCGACGGGTGGGATCGGACGTTTCGGTCGACCCAAATAGTGGACTTCAGCTCGAAAGGCGTAGCCCCCATAAAACTGGTGCAAATGCTGGTATAGCAAAAATATTTTCATTCACTTCTCGCTGTTCTGTTAAGATTTTCTTTCGATACTGTTCTTTGGCTTACCGTAATGTTTTCCTTGCATTATTTGGGTCTTCTGTGTGGCAATGTGATACAGCAGGCTACTAATGTTGCTTGTTCCTCTGGCAGAGACTGCAGTCGTCAATCCACATCGCCGCCGAGCAGGGCTACACGGAGATCTGCAAGCTGCTGCTGGCCGCAGGCGCCAACATCGACCAACGAGAGCAGGTATGTGGCGTGGCGTGGCGGTTATCTCCGACTTTGGCTCTCAGCACGCACCACACATTTCTTCGCACATGTGTTCATTCTTCATCTCCACCAGACAGGACCGCGTTGGCGACTCGTACAAAATTTGCCATTTGGAATGGGCCTCACGAAGTTATTGAATCTTCCTGACAGATTAGTACTATGTGCCGGACGGAGAGTCTAACTCAGGACCTTTGCTTCGGCAGCTCAGATGATAGAGCAATTGCCCGCGAAAAGCAAAGCCCTCGAGTTCGAGTCTTAACAGGGCACACAGTTTTAACCTACCTGGAAGTTTCACAGATGTTCTCCTGCGAAACTCCTGGAAGAGAGCATATTGGGGACACCTGGCTTAACCACAGCCCGGGGAATACTTGCAGAATGAAATTTTCACTCTGCAGCGGAATGTGCGCTGGTATGAAACTTCCTGAAAGTTTAGTTATTCTTCTCACTTACTGTATGACGCAAATTATCATTCATTTCTTGATGCATTGAGAACAACACAAGGATCTTTTGTTTCATCATCCACGTGACGATCAACCAGATTTTAGATGGTAAGCTTCTCTTCCTACAGGTTTCCGAGAATATATCTAGTATGTACGTAACTCAATTGATGGGCGGATCTGGGAAGCGCATATGATAACTTATTCCAAGAATCAAGAAGCATAGATGAGGAGGTCGGCGTTTCTCTCTATCACATCATGGCCTTACGAAGTAGGGGTCGGCCATCGTAGATTTCTCGAGTTTCAGTGATTATTTATGATACTAGTATCCCTTAGATGTGTCGTTAACAGTATTACAATACAGAAATTTCCCAACTGGGACGAACCCGACAAACAACTTGCTGTCTGAAACCAGATTGTCATAAACAATCCTGCCGAGAACATGAGGAGCAGCGAGAAGCAATCATGTTTTTGGGGTTTTTAAGGATTCTGATGATCTTTGTGAAAATTATATTTACCAAGAACCTGTTTCTTCTGGCTGCTCTCACTATTTAACAAGTGCTGGTCGAAATATAGGCAAACTATTGTTCAGACCATCCATTCAGGCGGACGACAGTCGATCTAGCTGTTCGTGCAGATCTTCCCAGCGCGAAAGGAGTCTAAATTCAAGTGCGAGCAACTTCAGTACTTTGAAGTGCCGAGTCGGATAGAGAGGTAAGTACAGCTTGTTAGCCGCGGATGTAAAATTGTGAACGATTTCCGGTTTTACCCATGACCTATGTGCTAGTGCACCCACAAAGGTCAACTTCGGATGCGTTTACTTTTTCCGCTCCGTGTAGTCAAGGAGTCGGGAAATTCTACCCTTTTATTTTGTGCAATCTCTCCTAGATACTCTGTCTACTTATTTACCAGATAACCTAAATTCTCTTTCATTCCTAGAAGCAATGACAACCTCACGGATGTGATCCTACACATTTATAACTGACTCAGTTTTAATAAATATACAAAGTTTACTAATAAATTATTCAAAACCTTCGAAAATGCCTGAGAGAATCTCCTAAACATTTACGAACTACGAAAAACATATGTAAATTATGTAATAGTTAATCTATGTGACAAAAAACGAGTACACAGTACGGCATGTTCCAGAGCGCAAATATCCAGCAATCCACAATATACCTGACATATTATCACTTTCTTTCTCTACGGTCCGTTCGCACATTGTCTAACAGAGTACGGAAGAGTAGACACTGAAACCTCCTCCGACAGAAAATGTGCAACAGCCGTAGGTAGTGGTTAGGCTGTCACAAATTCCTTGTTAAGAACATACTGTCCGCCTGGTATTTCCCAGCGGCTGTTAAAACTGGGTTCCATGTGGCGTTGTATTCCTGTGAAACAGAACCGCCATCAGCTCTCCTCTGCAACATGCACATTAAACAGGTTTAGATTTATGAGCTACTTTCAATGAATCATGTTGTAAGGCTAATGAGATTTTTCACGGAATCCCTAAAAGAAACGAATTCAGTACAGTGTTCGGAGCGTGATCTCTAGCAACGTTCACATCTGTTGTACGACCGCGCTTAATGAAGTGTCAGCTAATTTCTGATCAAACCGCAGCGTACATATAGTAGATGAAGAAGTCCTGTGAACATCAAAAACGAGAGCAGCACAGTGGCCCATACGCGGACACCTCAGAGGCTTCTGGTGTTAAGTCGTGAGTTGCAACAGCGGTCAGATCAGTAATTAAGGAAGAGTGTATTAGATGTGTATCAACAAAATTCCTTTTTTATACCAGGTACGTTCAAGAAGACAGAGTGACTGGACCGTATAGTAGACAATGAAACAGGGTACCATTAAATAGATTACCCATCGAATTATTTGTAGTAGAAGAGAAAGAAGGGGTAGAAATGACCTCGAGATGCATCAGTTTGAGTTCTAGAGAAATGGGGTAACACGCGAAGCAATATTGCTCCTATGACTTATCATAGAAGACAGGTTGAGGGAAGGAAAATCTAAATTTGTAGGGATTGTTGATGTAGAGAACGTTTTTAACAATGCACCAGTTAGTGTACATGCTTGCTTCGAAATTCTGAAAACAGCAAGGGTAAAATGCATGGAGCGAAAGGCTGTACAGAATTTGTACAGAAACTGTTGTATTTACCAATTAAGTTTGCATCCCACATGAAGGTAGCAGGAAGCGAACGTCTTACCACAGACCAGTAACTGCTCTATTTAGATGGCGTGCTACATGCTTGCAACTAGATTCATCGAGGTGCAATATAAACTAAAAACAAATAAGATTGAAAATGCCCTCATTAGTAATCAAAAATCATTTATTAAAATAATGGGTATATAAACACTGATCTTCAGTTTGACTGTAAGACGTGACATTGAACAAAGAGTACTGCACACTTGTCAAACCTAACTCATTGAACGTTGACTACTAATCTGCAATTGTTAAATCTGGTCTGCTTTTGGAGACAATTTATAGTTCTGTCTCGAATAATGATAAACACTTCCACACTCTGCGTTAACTGTGCGATGATCACTCGTTGATAGCAGATGAAATGTAACTGTGCCACCGATAGATAACTGCTAGGCAACTAATGATCTGCCACAAGTGCGACTATTAGCAGAGTGAATCTGTGTCCCTGCGTTTGCTCACGAACAGCGGAAGAAGCTTCATTTGCAAACTATTTTGCCGGATGAAGAAAGTAGTCACTAGTAGACAGTGTCCTCTGTGATGGCAGACATAGCTATCGGCGGATGTTGTTGTTGTTGTGGTCTTCAGTCCTGAGACTGGTTTGTTGCAGCTCTTCATGATACTCTATCCTGTGCAAGCTGCTTCATCTCCCAGTAACTACTGCAACCTAAATCCTTCTGAATCTGCTTAATGTATTCATCTCTTGGTCTCCCGCTACGATTTTTACCCTCCACGCTGCCTCCAGTACTAAATTGGTGATCCCTTGATGCCCCAGAACATGTCCTACCAACCGATCCCTTCTACTAGACAAGTTGTGCCACAAATTTCTCTTCTCCCCAATCCTATTCAATACCTCCTCATTAGTTATGTGATCTACCCATCTAATCTTCAGCATTCTTCTGTAGCACCACATTTCAAAAGCTTCTGTTCTCTTCTTGTCCAAACTATTTATCGTCCATGTTTCACTTCCATACATGGCTACACTCCATTCAAATACTTTCAGAAACGACTTCCTGACATTTAAATCTATACTCGATGTTAACAAATGTCTCTTCTTCAGAAACGCTATCCTTGCCATTGCCAGTCTACATTTTATATCCTCTCTACTTCGACCATCATCAGTTATTTTGCTCCCCAATTTTTTTTTTTTTTTTCTTTATTGTAATTTGGACACCCCATACAAGGTGGGCTGGCAGCGGAACAGTGTACTCCGCTCTTCAGCCATAAGCAGTACAATAAAAAAGAAAGGGAGACAGACAAGTAACAGAATGGCGGTTTAAAAAACAGGAGATACAATAGTTAAAAAACATGAAGCCGTTCACACTTGATGAAACAAACAAGAAAAACCGTCGGCACTGGGCACAAACACTGACGAGGTAGATGACACACGTGAACGAAGGAGCGTGGACGGCGAAAAACACTGAGGCACAGACACGACGGCACAGACACTAAAACGAGGGCGATGATCTCCGGCGCGCGAAAGTTCACGAGGCGTGTGCGAGTCCGGGGACCTGCCAAGAGAGGAGGAGGAGGAGGAGGAGGAGCAGGAGGGGGAGTGGGAAAGCGAGAGGGGAGAGCAGGGACGCCACGGGCAGGGGAAAGAGGGGGGAGAGAGGAAGGGGGAGGGGAAGCCCGGAAGAAGAGGGGGGAGGGAGGGGATGGGGGAAAAGGAAAGAGAAGGGAAGGGAAGAGAAAGGAGGGTGGGTGCTGAAGGGAAAGGACACCAGGAGGGAGGGGGGGCAGGGTCAAAGTTGATAGGAGGGGTAGATGGAGGGGACGAGGACATCATCAGGGAGAGGGAGCTGGCGGAAACCACCTTGGGAGAGGGTAAGGAGGGTGGAGAGATGGAGACCAGGTGGGACGTGGGAGTACAGGCGCGGCAGCGGGCGGGGGTGGGAGAGGATCGGGGAGACGAGCGGGTGAGGAGGATCGAGTTTACGGGAGGTGTATAGGATTCGTATCCTTTCGAGGAAGAGGAGGAGGTGGGGGAAGGGGATAAGGTCATACAGGATCCGCGTGGGGGAAGGGAGACGGATGCGATAGGCAAGGCGGAGAGCATGGCGTTCAAGGATTTTTGCTCCCCAAATAGCAAAACTCCTTTACTACTTTAAGTGTCTCATTTTCTAATCTAATTCCCTCAGCATCACACGACTTAATTCGACTACATTCCATTATCCTCGTTTTACTTTTGTTGATGTTCATCTTATATCCTCCTTTCAAGACACCGTCCATTCCGTTCAACTGCTCTTCCAAGTCCTTTGCTGTCTCGGCGGATAGAGCCGACTATTTGTAGGTCTCATGGTGGAAGGATAATGAGGTAACTGTTACGTGCGCCAACGTATGTGGCGACTGCTCCTAACTACCAGCTGCTACGCTTGGACTGCCTCACGTGTGACGCCCTCTGTAGGTACAGCTGTGTTCCGTAACTGACAGCGGACACAGCAGCAACCAGACTGCATTTGTGAAAGTCAAGGAACGTAAAAGGAAAACATTAGTTGTGCAGGGAGTGAGACAATGTTGCCCCCAATTCCACATGTTTTTCAATGTGTACACTGTGCAAGCAGTATAACCAAGGAGAAATTATAAAAGCATATTAAAGTTCAGGGAGAGCCAGAAAAACTTTAAGGGCTGATGATGACAATGTAATTCTGTCAGAAACAGTGAAGGACTTGGAAGAGCAGCTGAACGGGATGGACAACGTCTTGAAACGATATTATAAGGTGGGCATCAATACGATTAAAAAAAATGTAATGAAAAGTAGGTGAAAAATCAGCAATTCTGAAGGAAGTAATAACTAAGCAAGTTTTGTTCGTATTTGTGCAACAAAACAAGTCATAATAGTAGAAGTAGAAATAAAAAATATATCTTTTTCAGAACGATTGTATTGCTGCTGCCAGACTTCATTATCTATCACAGCATATAAATTTGTTTGCTGAAGGTGTTTGTCTGGAGTGTAGCCTTGTGTGAAACATGGATGAAACACAAAATATTGTATGATGTTGCTCAATTTATTCTCTAATGTGCGACCGGTTTCGGTCAGACCATTTTCCAAAAAAAAAAAAAAAAAAAAAATACTTGAAATGGCTCTAAGCACTACGGCACTTTACATCTGAGGTCATCAGTCCTCTAGACTTAGAACTACTTAAACCTAACTAACCTGAGGACATCACATACATCCATACCCGAGGCAGGCTTCGAACCTGCCACCATAGCAGCCGCGTGGTTCCGGACTGAAGTGCCTAGAACCGCTCGGTCACAGCGGCCGGCACCATTTTCCAGCACAAAGCAAATATAAAGAAATTTCAGGTGAAGAGCATTTTTGAAAGTTCTAGTATAAATTGATTTCTTTTTCTATATTGATGACATTTGTACAACAGTTGTCGAGTAGTTGTCTTTGACCAAGGCAAATCGCACAGCAAAGAATAATTTAAAAAGCAGCTTGTTGTGTCGTTTAACCTCGTTTCTAAAACAGGAGTAGAACTTTTTGAATTGTGGTGCTACAGAAGAATGTTGAAGATTAGACAAACTCTGAATATTAAGAAAAAGTTACTTATAATTAGGAAGAAGATGTTCACGAAGCTGAAGGAGAAACGGACTCGGTCTAAGAAACTAGTGGCCACACATTGCATGAGACGGTCGCTGATGGAGCGTCGACGTAAGCTTCTGGAAGAAGGGCGAGTTTCTATTGGCCAGATTTAGTAGTTTATTGTTAACATGGTAATCTGGATCTGTATAGCTATCATCAACATCATCATCACCATCATCAGAGAGCTCCATTTCAATAAAATCTCCATCAAATAATTCGTTTACAAAATCTTCAAATGCCTTTCAATCTGAAAAAGAAATTCTGTGAATGAATAATACTGTTTAGTGTTAATTTATCCCAAGGAGGAAATAAAGTCTGGATCTCGGCTGCGCTGTTACGTCTCTAGAAAGACGGAAAAGTACGAAATTTATGTCAGACAGTCGAGCACGGATCATCCACCTCTTCTTGGCCAGGATTTTTCTTGCAACCTGTTGAGTAGAGCACCAGGTCGACCCTGTACGCGGTGGTAAGTGGAGTAAGTAAAAACTGTTGGTAGCTCCGAGAGAAATGCGAGGGAAGTTTAATAACGCTATTCAAGAGCGGAAATCCTATTTAAGAGCAGAAAGAAGCGTCCTCCAGCGCAACTGTTGTACAGCTCTTGGCTTATATTTTAAACAGATATTACGTACAGTTTTTCGTTGGCTTCTATCTGAAGTGGTCAGCGTGACGTAGAGGACGAAAAAAACTAGTTTCGTGTTGTTCTTACACATTTCCTTATTCATGTTTTGCCTGCTGCGTAGGTGACATTGAAATCGGTGAAACTGATGCAGACTCCTCACCGAAATTTGAAAGTATATTTTCGAATTGCTAAGTTTTTGCTTCGATTGTGAAACAAGGATCGTAGGGCGTTTTAATCACCTACTTAATGTCTCAGGAAACCACTGCAGTTCACAAAGCGCTAACGAAAACATGCAGCCTAAACCTGCGCGAAGAAGGGTATGTCTCAACTGTACGAGATATTTCAAGGGAATGAATTTACTATATCGTTCATACAGAAGTTTAAAGAAGATGTCGTGTTATTTCAGCTTGCTGCTGACAAAAGTTCACGGAAAGAAATCATGTGATTTCTACTTGCTGCTATTCGTAAATATCGGTAAAGAGGTGGACGTAAAACAAAATTTCAAATCAGATTGTTAGGCAATCAATACAGGGCAGTTGGTCCAAGTTACAACGGGTTACCTTACTTGACAGCGAAACGTCGTGCGAAACTTACTTTCGTCTTCGTATTGCACACTTGTGTAGCATTAAAATGATTGAAAATACGTGTGCTTTCTAGGAACAAGGATTGCAGAACACTACTTGTTGCATATAAGCCCAGTTTTGATAAAATAATAATTCCTTTTTAAAATAACTGTAGCAACAGCTTCCAAGAAATCACTCTTCTGGGAAATACATTATTTGAAAAACATCAGGCTCCAAACTCAAGTACGCGTGTCACGCAGTTAATTTAAGACCTGTAATAGCAGCAAATTCTAAGACGTTTGACAACGTTGTAATTTACACGACAAAAAATATTGAAATATGTACGGACCACAGTCGCAAGTTGACTTAGCACTGTGATTGTGAACACAAGTCTTGAGTATACCAAACGAATCTGAAGCTAGGAGAATACAGTACCTTTCAGTCGTTGTCGGCTATGTTAGGAACAATGAGGTTTTTTTTTTTTTTTTTTTTTTTTTTTTTTGAGAAGGATCTGGCGGTACTCTGCTTCTTACAGTTATTTGATTCTATCAATGGAACTACAAACAGTGCTTAATCTGTTGCTGGCAGCAGGAACTGTTAGCTTTTGAATTGCAGCCATAGCCGTGCCCCCTGCACCCACGCCTTTGTGTCTGCACTGTCTCCATCACACCATTACGTGTCCATGTGCACAACACTTCCTTGCCCTGATTATATGAAACAATTCTACAACTACTTTTACTACACAGAACATTAGAACATAACAAAAATCTTCCTCATTACTGACTTACCAAGTTATATTAAACTACCGATGGTACGAAGAGCAGCTGAAACCTCCAGAATTATTATTGGTACGTTTCAGCTACTGAATGCTTTCTCGTCGTTCGCAAATGGTCGGAAGATACCTCCATTCTCCTTTACAACTCTTCTCATGGCTGAACCAGAAGTCGAAATTTCTCCTGTGATAACATTTCGTTCCCTTAAACCATTCTTTGTTGAGTACCTTTCAAATTTATATTATTCTGGTTATCAGTTTATAAGCATAATATGCCACCCTGAAAGTCTAGTATTTCTCTCTTTTATCCATTAATGTAGACCTCACTCTTTACTTATGTTTCTGTATGGGGCGACGAAAGAGTATCCGTCTGAGAGAGTTGCTGCAGTGTAGATATATGCAACGTAGCACGGCTCCGATGTGAGTACTGTATACGTAAACGAAGTTGACACTTGGCGCGGTCGCTGCTGATAGCGACAATAAAGGCTTTTCCCATATACAGTCGGCCCCATCAGGCACCGCGCCAAGTGCCAACTGTTGGGCGTATAATACGTAAGCACCGAAATGTAGGCAAGGGACTAGTGTGATAATCGTGTCGTTCCGACGTACATGCGGTAGATGCGGAAACGTGAACTATGCCTACGATTTAACCAAATGCGTCCAAATAGGACTAAGGTGCTATTATTCGTTTCTTGGCTGCCGATAAACAAAACCGCCACATATCCATAGGCGAATGAAGAAAGTGTATCGGTCACCAATTCCTTATTTGTCCCAATTAGACTTGAGTAGTACGTCGATCTGGGAGACGAATCTCAGCCATTACGGTCAAGGGCGAGACACTCAACCACCCGTCCTATAGTCTCTCCGCATGCGATTATCGCGCCTTCGGTCCCTTAAAGAAGTGTTTGAAGCGTCCACGATCCCTGTCGGACGAGTACGTGGAGCAGGCAGTTATGGACTTCTTCAAGCAGTAGGACACGGGTATCTTCAACTGAGCGCGTTGTTGGAATGGTTGCCTCAGTGTTCACGGCGATTTTGCCTGATTGGCAAAACGATTCTGGACTGTACGACCTCCGAACGGAAGCTTTTTCATCGACCCTTATATCAACTTCATCTGCATTTGCTGATGGCGGACACAATGGACTTTATAAAAATTCCTGTATATTTCTTTATGAACCGTACAATTAAAAATTAAAATATGCTCTGTTGTACTGTCTACGACTAAAGTGCCTATTAAATATGTCCATGAGAGTAATCTTCCGTAGCTAACTCGCGGTACTTCTCGCCAGTAGAAGTATTACTTGCCGAAATATTTCTCAATCCAGGAATCTACCACATCGACTTCTTGCGCCAGCACATTAACCTACGTCTATCCTTTGTGCTTCGACACATTTGTATCACATTAACTCAGAACGTACTATGTTTTCAGGAATTAATAAATTAGCTTGAGTTCACAGGCAAAACTCAAATAGTTAATGGACATGGACGGAATCTTGTACTCATATTGTTGTAGGTGGCCAGAAAGAAGTAAATAAATGAAGTGCATTCTTACTTCTCTAATATACACTATATTACCCTTCTCTAAACCATGTACGAGTGATGCATGGGAAGAGCAACTGCCGGTAAGTCCCCATACGAACATACACATAATTTGTTTGATTTTCTCTCCATCGTCATTTCGCGAGACGTATGTGGAAGTAAGTAATACATAGCAAATGCTTTAAAAGACAGTTTTGGAATGTGGGTATGCTGAAACATCGTGGTACAAGTGAAACTCAGAATCGAAAGCTTTATAAAATCTAGAAATAATTAGTCTGCTTGATTAGGTACATCAGTATGTCTTCAGCTGTCAATTATAAACAGTGCGGGTTGAGATTCACATGAGCATTTTTTCCTGATGTCCTGTCATTTTCACTAGCAATGTTCATTCTTTGCACCTCATAATACTGTAATTCTGTAGTTAACAGGTTGTATACAATTTGTTAACTTTCTCTTAAACGTCAGGATTCTAACGTTCATTCAGAGCTCAAACGTAATATACTACAAGGAAGAAAATTAACTTTCATATTGGAAGCAGTAAGTGAAATCTGGATTCCCATGACAGAGCGGATCAGGTTGTGGAAAGGGGCCAAGATCAATTACTGTTAGTTATACAAGAGCACACAACATTATTCCTCAAACCAATGCACAGTTATCTCTTTAAAACAACACAGATCAATTCACGGCTGAGGGCCCAATTAACTTTTTCAAAACAAGTTTAAATGATTGCTTCTAAAACATCAGGAATTCGAGATACGGCTGAAGGCCTTACTCAAGTAAAATTGCCATATCTCATCGGCTAAAGGGCGAAATAATATCTGAGATCAGCTAAGGAAATTCTTTAAAGACCAAGCATTCACCAAATTTCGGCTAAAGGCTATATTAAGGAAAATTCAAATTAATTCTTCGGCTGAAAGCACAATAAAAGCTTTTACACAGTACAACAGAAAAAATAAGTTAAGAAAATTTGAAGTATCTTGTCGGCTGAAGGCCCAAACAATTATTCAAAAATAATGAAAGCCAACCTTAAGATAAATATTTGCGGAACACTGTTGAAGGCCGTTTCAAGAATTCAAGATAATTAAAGAGAAACTTTACAGACAAGGATTTACATATTAAAGCCACAGATTCTGAAACAAACGCGGCTGCTGGGCTAAATGCAGAGCAAAAAGAATTTTAAATAAAACGTGGCTGAAGGCCTGATCTTAAAATACTTGACATGGGGTTCGGTTGAAGTCCATACACTAATCATAGAACAGACAAATTAATACAGAGCTGAAGGCCTGGCACAGTACCTGCGACTAAATAAAATGACAATCACAAACAACAAACAGTGATGCGCAGACGTGTTGCAAGGGTCGGCCTGGGGAGGAAACTCTAACCACAGTTTAGGTGAGACAGGCAGCCAAGCTAACACTAAAGAATCAGGAGGCAACACGACCTAGGGACGGCTGAAGAACCAACCAACAGCCCAATCAATTCCCTTGCGCCCGACACACTCGCTGCTCTATTTCAACCGACCGACTGGCTACTCCAGTACGCAGACAGCAATCATCTCCTCAGTGGAAATCACAGAAGCTACACACGGTTCCACGTAAACACACTTGCACAAGAACTCGACAATCGTAAAATCAATCACTGTGGAACAACAAGGACGAATCAGTTCGACACACAGAGAGTTTCCACAAGCGGTTGGCGACCAAATACGCGTCGTCCGATGAGACGACCGACCGAACGACCAACCCAGGTCGTTCCCACTCAAGTTACGTGTATCGGCAACGGTGGGGCGAGTCTCGGCTGTCCGAAGCTGACTGCAGCTCCAACCCGACTTAACTCGATGTCCGTTCGGAATTCGGACACACAGCGACTCGGGCACCTTGGCTCAGGCCCATCCACGCAGAGGTAACTCTTGCCCATTGGCCACGATATGTCTGCACAAGGAAGGAACCGACCCACGTCCAGCAAGCTGACCAACTGACGAGGCCCAGAAACGGTCAAAAGACCAAATACACGTCGGCCGATGAGACGACCTACCGAACGACCAATCAACGTTCGTAGCACTCCAGTCTTCTTTCGTCCGACAGTCCAAGTGTGTCGCCAGCGGTCGGCGAGCACTGGCTGTCCGCACCTCACTGGCGCTCTGTACCTGACTCCACTGCTGGTCCGTCCCCGACTTCACTGCCGCTGCGTCCGGACTGAGCTCTCGACAGAACATGACCCGGGAATACTAGCGGGCGCTCCAGAGATGGTATGACAGAGCACTTATCGATAAGCGCTGCTGCAGCCACTCACGGGCAAGAAAACCAGTAACCTAGTGCCGCCAGTAAATCGAATTAAAAGAAAAAACGAGGCGACAGAATCACAAAAACAATATGACGAGTAATAAACGGCATGACCGTGAACCGCACACGGCTCAGTAAGAATTCCGCTACTACGACATCCGAAATGAGTTGTTGTTGTTATCTTCAGTCCTGAGACTTGTTTGATGCAGCTCTCCATGCTACTCTATCCTGTGCAAGCTTCTTCATCTCCCAGTACTTACTGCAACCTACATCCTTATGCATCTGCTTAGTGTATTCATCTCTTGGTCTCCCTCTACAATATTTACCCTCCACGCTGTCCTGCAATATTAAATTGGCGATTCTTGACGCTTCAGAACATGTCCTATCAACCGATCCCTTCTTCTAGTCAAGTTGTGCCAAAAACTCCTCCCCAATTCTATTCAATTCATCCTCATTAATTATGTGATCTACCCATCTAATCTGCAGCATTCTTCTGTTGCACCACACCGAAATCAGTAGCAAACGTATTAATGGAAGACCAATTTGAGAATCCTAGTACGTAGAGAGTTTCAAACTCTTTGCGTCAGATGTCTAGGAGTGAAACGTCAGGAATGATCAGTAACTGTTGTTCCATATAAAATGTTTGCCGAGACTAGGCATTTTTATGCATTGCTTTTGCCTCTGAGAGGTGACAGGGCGTCGGCATTGTGCGGCGTTTGTGTGCCTTGTGTGTAGCCTACAACCCAAGCTTCTCTGTATGGAAGGCGAGTAGATCGAGTAAAATTACAGATCATCATTCAATTCTAAAATATCTTTCTGCACATGGAGACACTCAATGAGGTTTTCATGTTGAAAACCACTCTTCAGTGAAATCTCGTCGTCCTGGGGCCGGCGAATAATGAAGGGCATTTCGCATTGAAGGAAAGTCTCAGCGAATAATTTGTCTCTAAAACAAGTCTTCCCACATAATGTGGTGTGTTAGCCTTGGACCACGTATACCCCACATTAATTTGAGAAGAGTCATAAAAGATATATTTTACTAGAGTTTTCAACGTCGCCTGGTACTACAGCGGTTGCTTTCCTAGCTCTGACGTGACGTCATTTCTCACGGAGCTCAGCGAAGCCCTGCAACCGCAGCCCGTGGGCCACAAACAAGCAGCGAGCGCTTTACACCATCTCCCTCGAGCGGTGGCGCCCTTTAGCACGGGCTGCGCGTGTGTCAAAACCCTCCCCTACGCGGGCGCTGCGCCCGTTGTGGGCAGATGGAACGGCGCGCACGTTAAAAATACAACGGCTGGCAGCGCGTGGGCGTGCAGCGCTAACGAGAAGGGCAAACACGGCCAAACTCGCTGCTGATACAATAGCCGCGCTGGCGCCGGCGCGACGCCAGCGCTCTCCGGCGGTGCGCGCCCACACTACCGGCGAAGCCGCTGCCGTTCTTTTGATGGCTGAATGGACAACTGATCGAAGGAAGAACACAAGAGGTAGACCGAGGCTGGAATATGTCTATCGGATCACGAGGGACAGCAGAGGAGGGTCAAAGACAGAAAAGTTTGCGTAACTGAAGGGAACCAACCTGATGATCGATGAGGACCTAGGAAATACTGCTAGAACGGGCGTTGGAAATATTTGTCTCCTCCTTTGCTTGGTTAGCAAACCTAAACATATAAATTTGAACGAAGTCTGAGACTGTCGGCCGCGCGACTGCTACGGTCGCAGGTTCGAATCCTGCCTCGGGCATGGCTGTGTGTGATGTCCTTGGGTTAGTTACGTTCAAATAGTTGTTAAGTTTTGGGGGACTGATGACCACAGATGTGTCCCATAGTGTTCAGAGCCATATGAACCATAGTTTTCAGAATGCACAACTTGATATAGTGGTGTGCAAACAAGGAAGTGTACCGAGTGTACCATAATTTCCACTGAATCTTGGACGAAGCTTTGTACGCAGCAGTCTAGGAAATGCATAGTTTGAAGCACAAACTATGAGGAAATCCTTGGAGCCTCAGTGTCTTCAGTTCCACGAATATTTTTAAAACGCATTCATCCCAATGCGTTTTAAAAATATTCGTGGAACTGAAGACACTGAGGCTCCAAGGATTTCCTCATAATTTGTGCTTCAAACTGTGCATTTCCTAGACTGCTGCGTACAAAGCTTCGTCCAAGATTCAGTGGAAATTATGGTACACTCGGTACACTTCCTTGTTTGCACACCACTATATCAAGTTGCGCAGTCTGAAAACTATGGTTCATATGGCTCTGAACACTATGGGACACATCTGTGGTCATCAGTCCCCCAAAACTTAACAACTACTTGAACGTAACTAACCCAAGGACATCACACACAGCCATGCCCGAGGCAGGATTCGAACCTGCGACCGTAGCAGTCGCGCGGCCGACAGTCTCAGACTTCGTTCAGATTTATATGTTTAGGTTTGCTAACCAAGCAAAGGAGGAGACAAATATTTCCAACGCCCTTTCTAGCAGTATTTCCTAGGTCCTCATCGATCATCAGGTTGGTTCCCTTCAGTTACGCAAACTTTTCTGTCTTTGACCCTCCTCTGCTGTCCCTCGTGATCCGATAGACATATTCCAGCCTCGGTCTACCTCTTGTGTTCTTCCTTCGATCAGTTGTCCATTCAGCCATACTTTTGACTACACCATCATGTTTTAGCAGATGGCTGTTCTTCGTATTGCTTCAATGTTCGATAAGCTCCTGGAGAAGACACAGATTCTCTTCCTCCACGGTGTAAGCCCATCTTCATTTTTTTGGCTTCTCCGATTGTCCATGTTTTATTTCTGTACAGCAACACAGCACAGACATTACAACTTCTTTCTTAAAATATTTGTTTATTCCAATGGATGTAATAAGGTTTATTCTCATGTTACAAGCAGCCTTTGCCTGGTGGATTCGGTTTGCAACGTCCGTGTTATATCTTCATCCTAATGTAATTTTAATCGCTAGGCGCGCGAAGAAGTCGATAGTCTTCAGCCTCACGGAGCAACGCTGGTTTTTCTCCTTACTGCTAAGAGTTTTAGTTTAGTTTTTTATATTTTCATTTTATAGGAAGAGCTGAGGCTGGTCTCCATCTGAGCCAGCATCCTTTCTAATTTTTGTTCTCGAAAAACAAATCAGCTACCAGTTGCACAAAAGAAATTTTATTTCTTTAGCGATTTCAGGCACTTCATGTCTTTCTCCCCCCCCCCCCTCCCCCCCCACAAACACACCTCTTTCTGCTTATTTAATGCCTTTATCTCCTTTCCCCTATCCAACTGCCCTCCCACCCCCAACTGACCACGTTTTCTGACAATTAGTCTACTACGATTACAGTGCTTTGTAATTAGTTTCTGTCATGTAACTAATTTTCTCACTTAGGTACAGATGCGAATCTATCAACTGTCATAGTTAGAACGTTATCATTAAGAGAGCTAGTGCTTCAATCATTTGATTACAGTTACAATTAATGGGTTACATTCAGTGAGTTGCAATTAGTATATTTTCAATAGTTTACACAAACTTACTATTATCAGGTAGCAACCAGTTATCTTGATGTCTGAATCCTATCAGACATAAGATCTAGCTGTTTTAAGATATTTACCTTTAGTTGTTCCTATATATCAGTTTTTCGTCTTTTCCAGTTCTCGCACTTATTGTTCGGTGTCCTTATACAATATCTGCACATGTACTAAGATCCGCATGTAAGCACTCACGAGCGCTTTATACATTAACGCAAGTTATTATTGTATTAAATGTTTTTTTGTACTTTTACTACGCTGCATACACCTGCTTATTTTTGACCTTCGCTAATAATGCAATAGTTATTAGTACGTCTTCATTTTTAAATTTTTAATATTCCAGGAAATTTTAGCGACGTCCGCCGCATTAGGGCATTGAAATTTATCAGTGATGCGCGTTGAAAATTTGTGCCGCACCGGGACTCCGTCCCGTATGCTCCGCTTCTTCTGAACAGTTATTTCAACCACTCGGCCATCCGGCCACGCTGCCCCACCGACTCAAATTCCCAACTCGTCGTACCTCAATACGGGGTTTCTGTACATGTACCTCTCGTTCGCGGCACAACTTGAATTCCCGCGAGTGGAAACGAAACCTGGTGTGCATCCGTATTGAAGTAATCATCTATGGCTGTCTAACCTGTGTAAATATTACATTTAAATGTATATGGTGTCTGTTCTGTCGGACATGTCCGACAGAAGACGAACCACGCACATATATAATATTTAAATTTTCTAACTTTTACTTTGTAACTTTTTCTAATATTCTTACCTAGCTTGTACTTATTTGTGGTATATTTTTCTGTACAGTCTTCTGAAAAAGGGTAAAATTGTTTCTGAGCAACGAGTTGGCTATTTTTATTCAAATACAGTTGCTGGAGATTCATAAAATACTAACTCGCTTCTAATTGTTCCTGATTTTGATTTAACACAGTGACATCATCCGCAAGGACATTAATTCCTGCTATGGCTCCTAGTTTGTCTCTGACTTCATTAATTACCCTCCTAATTTACGAGTATGCATTGAGAAAGGCAAGACGGAGTGACTAGTCCTGTCGTGCACCCTGCTTAGTCATAACCTCTACTTGATGTTCTGCACATTTGATCACCGCCAACTATTATCAGTACAGTTTGGGCTCTACTCTTCTCTCCTTGCACTCCTTATGCCACTCTCACTCATCATCTCAAAAAGGTTTCTCCCATCAACCCTTAAAACGGTTTTTCTAACTCGACAAAGGCAATATTTATGTTCTGCGTCTTCTTTTGTCCTTTCTCAGGAATTAATGACAGTCCGAGTATTAAAGCCAAGTTGGTCATCCTTGCTCATTGCAACTGACCTTCCTTCGATCCTCCTTAGAATGACAGAGGTCAAGATCTTGGAAACGTGAGTTACCAAACTGAGAATCCTATACTGTTCACAGGCGTTTACAGATGATTTCGTTGGTACTGGCAGCTATCACATGTTTTAAAGTTTGTTGGGAGCTCCTTGGTTTCGTATTTAACTTGTGTAATATAGAACAATTCATCATGTAGCTGTTTTCCAGAAGCCTTGATGAATTCTTCTAGTACATCGCCAACGTCAGTCATTTTCCCATGTTTTAGTGGCCTGACAGCATGGTCAAACTCATTTCTCAAGTTTTCATCTTCCTTGACCTCCGGATCGATTTCCTCAAAGTTCTCCAGTTCGGGATAGTCATTAATTTTTCTTACAGCTTTTCAAGGTATAGTTTTCACCTTTCTTCGTCTCTTTGTCGTATAATACCATCCCATCTTCAATTTTGACTCCACTACATTTTATTCCTCGATTCCCAAAGAACTGTTTAACTGCGTCACACATAGGCTCATTCAAGTTTCCCTACCTTGACCATTTCACTCACCTATTTGCACTGGCACTCCAAAATTGTTGTTTATCCTTTATTGACTATCAGTTGATTTCATTCCTGAATGCTTTACGTTCCTTTTTTCTTCCTTAGTTTCGTCTTTTTTCAGCTTACGTCTGAAATTTATTTTTATTGTTATGAATTCTGTAAACGATTCCATTTATTCTTTGCTTTCTGTCTGCGAATACTTCATTTGCTACTCCTAGAATAATACTTTTCACGAATTCCCACCCTCCTTCAACATTTTTGGTGTTATTCATAACTGTAGACAGATTTGCTTGTTCGTGGTTTGCTCACCTGACTATATCATTGTTTAACGTATTGAGTTTCTCATAGGTCCTTTGCTTTCGTTTTTTCTTTTTTTTATCATTTCAGACCACATTCGTATATGACTATGTTACGGTCACTGTTGATGTCGTGGCCTGGGTAGCTTTCGCTGTCCCTTATCTGATTTCGAAACCTCTGTCAAATTAGAATGACGCTGATGTGTTATCTCCATCTATCTTCAAGGGCCTTCCGGTCATACCTTCTCCGTGGATGATGTTCCAACCACGTGATATATATTACTAGCTGATTCTCTGTGCAGAATTGTACTAACCGATCTCCCCGTTCCTTTCTTTCTCCAAGCCGAAAAGTTCCCACTACAGTGCCAGGTTTTCCTTTTCCAACTGATGCATTCCAGTTCCATAAAATGATAGGTTGCCTTGTCCTTTAACGCTGATCATAGCATCTTTTATCTCACTGCACACACATTTCACTTCTTCATAAAGATGTCAGTATGTAGAGCTGAACTGCCACTGTCTTCAGTTATGTTTTATCATAGAGACTGCGAAACTTACTTTTGCTACTGAATTCGTTTTGATTGTACCAAGGATTTTTCTCCTGTATGTGCTCAGCATTCAGGCGTCTAGGCGAAACATTTTTAGTACGGACAAATGAAATCGGTTGCAAAAAACCTAATTGAAATTAGGAAGTGAGGAAAATGGGTGCAAATATTAACAATATTATCTCTACATCTACGTCTATGTAGATACTGTGCAAGCCACCGATTGGTGCTTGGCGAAGGGATCCCTGTACCACTAGCAGTCATTTCCTCTCCTGTTCCATTCGCAAACAAAGCGAGGAAAAACGATTATCTATAAGCCTCCGTATGAGCCCTAGCTTCTCGAATCTTTATCTCCGTGGTCCTTACGCGCAATGTATATTGACAGCAGTAGGATCGCTTGGCAATCAGCTTCAAGTGCCGGTTTTCTAAATTTTCTCGACAGTGTTTCTCGAAAAGAACTTCACCTTCCCTCCAGAGATTCCCGTTTGAGTTCCCGAAGCATGTCCGTAACACTTTTGTTTCGTTCGAACCTACCCGTAACAATTCTAGAAGCCCGCCCCTGAATTGTTTCGATTTCTTCCTTCAATCCCACCTGGTACGGATCCCAAACACCCTAGAGGCACTCAAGAATAGCTTGCACCAGCGTCCTATATGTAGTCTCCTTTACAGGTTAACCACCCTTTCCGAGAATTCTCCCAATAAACCGAAGTCGACCAATTGCCTTCCCTACCACAGTTCTCACAAACTCGTTCCATTTCATATCGCTTTTCAGAGTTACGCCAGATATTTAAACGACTTGACTGTGTCAAGCAGGATACTAGTAATACTGTAACCGAAAATTACAGGTTTGTTCTTCCTACTCATCCGCATTAACTTACTTTTTCCACATTTAGAGCTAGCTGCCATTCATCTCACCAACTAAAAATTTTGTCTAAGTCATCATGTATGAGCATCATCAGCAAACAACCGCACATTGCTCCTCACCCTGTCGGAACATCGTTTACGATATAGAGAAGAACAGCAGTTCTATCTCAGTGGTACTCCTGACGACACCCTTATCTCTATGAACACTCACCGTCGAGGACAGCATACTGAGTTCCATTACTTAAGAAGTCTTCGAGCCGCTCACATATCTATGAATTCGTTAACAGCCTGCAGTGGGGCACCGTGTCAAAAGCTTTCGTTAAATCTAGAAATATGGAATCCGCCTGTTGCCCTTCATCCATAGTTCGCAGTATATCATTTAAGAAAAGAGCAAGCTGAGTTTCGCACGAGCGATGCTTTCTAAAACCATGCTTATTCGTGAGCATAGGCTTCTCAGTCTCAAGAAAGTTTAGTATATTCGAACTGAGAATACGTTCAAGGGCTCTGCAGCAAACCGAAGTTAGAAATATTGGTCTGTAATTTTGCGGGTCCGATTTTTCATCCTTATACAACGGAGTCACCTGCGCATTTTTCCGGTCGCTTGGGACTTTGTGCTGGGCGAGAGATTCATGATAAATGGAAGCTAAGTAAGGGACCAGTGCTTAAGAGTACTCTTTGTAAAACCAAATTGGATTTCTATCCGAACCTGGTGATTTTTTTGCTTTCAAATCTCTCTGCGCCAGGGATGCTTATTACTATGTCATTCATACAGGCGTCTGACAGATGGTCAAAAAACGGTATGTTTGTGCGATACTCCTGTGTGAACGATTTCTTGAACTTGAAATTTAAACTTCGGGTTTCGTTTAGCTATCTTCAACTGCCACAGCAGATTGGTCAATAAGGGACTCAATGGAAGCCGTAGACCCGCTCAGCGATTTTACATGGGACGTCTTGTTCGGTTTTGTGTCTAGCTGTACAAGTAGTGTTTTTCATCTTGTTTGTTGGTAGCCATCTGCCCTACGTCCGAGCTCTTCGCAAAACTCCAGTCCTACCGCCCATTCGTCAGATCGCGCCCATTCCTCAGATCGCTCCACTATGCAGCCCTTGCGTGTAACTCTGTAGCCGCCACTCCGGAAGTCTCCACAATCTGCTCATCTCATCTCGCTCAGCCATAGTATCTTAGTTCTTAGTCTTGTCACTTACAGCTTGAGGTTTTCCAGCTTTGCAAAAGTGTTCGGACGTTCCACGGTGCATGCAATTTATTTTCTCCTTCTCTTCATAACCTTGATTTTATTTCACCTCCTGGCGAAGGGCGACAAAATAACTCGACGGAATTTCAAAAATTTTGTCCAGTTTAAAGTGAATAAGTATGACAAAGCTGATAACCAGGTTTAATCATTATGATAAAGCTACAGAAAATGATAATCTGGTTCAAAGATTTGCATTCTGCACATAAAGTAATTTGTATGTCATTTGACACGCTAGTTTTGCTCCACTTGTGTTCAAAGTCATCAATAAAGTTTGCAATAACAATAAAATTTGTAATACCACAGTCTAGGTAGCTTTACGTTTTCACATAGTTCATTTACGAATCTCTCCTGTTGTCTAGTAGATTGTTTATAAAACCTAAAAGTTTAACTACTTCTGTGTCCGCAGTTTTTGATATCACTGCGATATCTTTACTAGAAAAATACTAATACAAAAATATTTTGACGTTTAGAAGCTTTCAGCTAAAGAGTGACATATGTTGCTTGCATTAACAACCTTTCTTTTCCCTGTAAAATATCAAATTTACCTGATTTCCTTTTTTCACCAAATATCTGCAAGCATGTAAAATTCTTCCCAGGCAAATCACTATTTCGAAGGAAGTGTTCTAAGATTATACTGTGTGCTGCACACCTGTAGTTAACGTATACCATGAACTGAAAATGAGATATTTTGTTTATTCCATAATTTTTCAAGTTTCTTAACATTCTTACGCAGGAAGAGTTCTGTGAGGAGCTAGGATGCGACGTCCTGGATTTTCGCCGTAGGACTCAGAACTGTAGGTCCACTCTAGAAGGATGAGGTATGCACTACGCATCAGAGACTGCTACGTAGGTAGCTGAATGCAGGTGGAATGCACACAAGGGCTCTTTTTTTAGGTTAGTCAACTCTCCATCCTTTCCAGATAATGGTAGCTGTAGTGTGTCCGTGTCAGTATAAAATCCGAAGAAATTCCCCCTACAGGCAGTAATATTAAAATGCTAGTGATTAAGTGCCAATGCATTCACAACAAAGTGCCAGGGTTTGAAGCGCTCCAAAAGCTGCGTAGCTCTCAGTATACTAGGTACTGAAAGCTGGTTAAACCGGAAACTGATAGCAATGAGATAAAGGGAAAAATTTAAGTGCAGATTAATGTTAAATGGAGGTGGTGCATTTGTCACAGTAGACAAGAAATTCAACTCTCTCGAGACAGAAATTGGAAACTGCATGAGAGATTGGGCGAGATGCAGTATCAACAGTGAGCATAAACTTATAATTACATCATTCTGTCAACCACCAGCTCCACCTCGATATGTTACAAAAACTTTAGAATAGACAGAAGCTAACTAGCACGTAAGTCCCCTGATCATACTATCATCATTAGAGGAGACGTTAATCAACCGACCATCAGTTTGGAAAATTACAGTTTTTGTAAGAGGTGGGTGTGACAATACATCCTGTAAATAAGTTTGTTAGATGCGTTCTCCGAGAACTACCTACAGCAGATTGTTCAGAAGCCCATTCTTGATGAAAATATTCTGCATCTAATAGCAACAAATGAATCCGATGTCTTAGAGGATGTCCACATAGAAACTAGTATTGGTGACCATGAGGCAGCTGTAGAAACAATCATTACCGAAGTGCAATTGGCAACTAAAACAAGTAGAAAGATTTATTTTCAGCAGACTACATAAAGAGGCAATGGCGTCATATCTCCAAAAGAAACTCGAAAAATTTAGATCTGTAGAGGAGGCTGTAGAACTGTGGCTATGATTTAGAATAGTAGAAGACCATTAACTTCATAGATACGTACCTAGCAGGTACCCTACATGGTATAAAGGAACTGTAAAGAAATTTCTAAAGAAACGGAGACTACACCACAACAGACGTAAAACAAAACACAGAGCTAAGCGAAATGCTGGCTGAAACGCATTTGGCTGTCAGGGAGCAATGCATGAATCTCTGAGCAACTACTGTAGCAGAATATTACTGAAGGATCTCTCACAAAACACAAAAGATTATTAGTGGTCCCAATGTTAGTGTTTAGATACTCATGGACGGTACAGGGCCTGACATTGAGGCTAGCAAAGAAAAAGCAGAAACACTGTACTCTTTTCTCAAATGTTCCTTTGCAAATGAAAATGCAGTGGTATGGCTCAGTTTAATTCTCCACCTTACGAAAATGAGTGATACAGATATTAGTGGTGTAGAGCCCTTAAAAGGCTAAGTCTGAAGAAAGCTCCAGTCTCCGACCGAATCCCAACTGTGCTCTACACCGAATTCATAGCTGAGGCATCTCTTCTTTAACTATAATCTAGCGTAGATCACTCGAACAAAAAATGGGGGTTCCTATTTGAAATTTTAAAGTTTCCTCCCGCCTCACCCCAGGGGGCTGGGGTGGCTGGCTAATTTTAGCACCAGTAGATGTCCCCCTCGAAAATAATCAACTTTGGATTCTACACATTTTTTCGCGTGAAGCTTATTTTTCGATTTATTCTGGTTTGTCTACTTAAAATTTCCACCCTGTATGAGAGGAAGATGACAAATGCGATAGTGAAGTGTGGCCACAGTAGAGTTTATCACTGTTTACAGTGCATGCATGGTGTCAAAATGACTTCGTAATTAGACAGTCCTCTTAAAGCATTTTTCTCCATTGTGATGGCATCTAGCAGGGGGGTGTTGAATGAAGCTTGCTCTATACATATCTGGTTGCATGCGAGATGGAAGCTGTCCACAGAAGCTAGAGATCAGTGACAAACTACAGCAGCCCATCCTGGGGTAGGGAAGCGTGGCGGAGCGCCACCTTAGACTGTCGTATCTTGGTAACCGACTCGGGCGACGAGAGGTCCGCTATTCTTTTAATTTTATTGCCATTCGAACAATGTGGCTTGAGTTGGGCATCGTTAGTCTGATTCTTTTACGGTTATCTGCCTGCTATGGCTCAACCTCTACTGTATGGCCAACTGCGTACTCAGAGCACGCAAGCATTACCATTAGGTCAAAGTCATGTGCCAACTCGATGCTTTTTGTTTCACTTTTTTATTTTTTCATATTTATTATTTTTATTATTTTACTATTTTGTTTTATATTTTTGATTTTTTAAAATTTTGTTTAATTTTTTACGTTTTTTAATTTTTTGTTTTACAGTTGGATAAATTTCATTCGTATACGCATAAGCTGTATACATAAAAATATGAAAATGACATATACTTAATAAAGTACAAAAAATAACAGCAAACGTAAATATGGTACCGAACGAAATATTGAATACTGTGTGAAGTTTATGCTATCAATGTATGCAAATAGCTTATATTACGTAGATAAACTTAGGATACGTCCATGTTACGTAGATAAACATACATTAAAGCTTACTACATCGTCATCTGAACGATTCCTACAAATAAATAGTAAACTACTGAAAAACATACATCTTGCTATTATCTTTAATCTCCAAATTCCTCTCACTGTTTGTTTAAAGTATGCAATAACAAAAAGTGAAAATTAAGAAGCTGACCTAGAAAAACTGAGCTGAATAATTTTGGAATGAAATTTTGCAGCAAACAAATCGAGTTAAGTAGGAGTAAGATTGGCTGAAATATGCAGGAGAACTGCGAAACAATGTATGCTTGGCAAAATGC
Organism: Schistocerca piceifrons; assembly: GCF_021461385.2. Lineage (NCBI taxonomy): Eukaryota > Metazoa > Arthropoda > Insecta > Orthoptera > Acrididae > Schistocerca > Schistocerca piceifrons. The sequence continues at coordinate 149,187,612 of NC_060144.1, read as the reverse complement.
TGTCAGCTTTGCAACCCCGTATGAAAATTGATTGATTTAAGGTTATTTTGTCTGAAAATAAATTTTCTAAAAGCATAGTAGTTTTTGAAGAAAACGCTGTAAAATACTATCTATTGGTTAGGTATACTGTCACCTTCCTTCTGACAATTATATAACAGCAATTTTCGGGTTCGTTTAATTTCCTGCATGGTCAGTGATGATGCTTTAAATGCTCGATCAAACAATATGTAATTATGTACAGGGCTGGCCATAATTCTGGTTTGGTGTATGCATTGTTTTGCACTTGAAAGATTTCTAGATGATATTGAGCCACAGATGAAAAAAATTTCTATCATATAAGCGAAGAAGCGACAATCTAGCTGTAACAATCAGTTTTTTAAATTGTATCCGAATGCAGCGCTTAAAAGTAACACAGTTCTACGAAAAGCAATTTCATGTGCTTGCGCATGATTTTTCGCACGTAAACCCATAACAAAGAGAGCTTTATGCAACCGCTTCTTATAATTATCGTAATACTGTATTTTTTACTACTATCTGTATCACGTTAAACCATCTCAGCACGTGCGATTTGCTTGAAATCGGTTTTACATGCATTTTATGTGCAAATTCAAATTTCTATATCGTGTCAACGGATAAAGCTTCCACAACAATAGGACGGGCATTAATTACATGCATTTATCTACCTTCTTACAAAATTTGAACAGATTTGCTCAGTTCTGAAATACAGTAGAAACGCGCGTAACAAAACTCAGAAAAAACCTGTTTTCCAGGCAAAATGCGAATGAAGCTGAATTTTTTAAATCGAGCTTAAAATTTTATCGTGAGAATGCATGTTTTAGTCATCTGATTCACACTAAACCGTTTCTGCGCGTGCAGTTCACGTAAAAACTAATTTTACATGGTACATGTAGCTCGAAATTAAGCAGACGTACTCGACAACAGATAAAGATTATTGGATTAAAAAATTACGTTTTAACTTAATCCATGCATCTGCCTTCGTGCAAAGTTTGAACCGATTCGCACAAGTTTAAAGTCCAAAAGCCTTCCAGAAAAATATGTTCTTCGCATGTAAAATCCTATTGAAGCAAGATTTTTTTCAAACAGTTAAAACTTATCTTAGAACTACGTCTGATCACTGGTGAAGTAAATCTGAACCATCAGTCTCGTTCCAGTTCGAAGTTAATTAAGGGTAGCACTTTTTGCGCATCAAATCTGAACGATCATGACTGCTTTTACACGTAGAATCCGAACGGTACATAATGCTATTATCTGAGCATTAATTTCAGCCCAATTAAAATATTTTGCAAAAGGAATCAATTAACTTGTACTATTTGATGGGCAAATCTTTCCTTTCAGTATTTACCGCTAATGAATTCAGTATCCAGTCTAGCTGAGAGAAGTGGATATACAACGACCTTGGTCATGGAGAACTTAGTTTACTGGTGAATCATCGTCTAGAAAAATTTGTACAAATCATTCCTCGCAATATGCACTACCGGTCAATTTAAAATCCACGCTAGCTGAGGGAAGTGGCTAGACAACGACCTTGGGCTTGTAAAATTTTGGCTGCAGGTGAGATCCATGGGCAAATCATTCCTTGCAACATGCAACGCTGGTCGATTTAAAAATCTATGTTAAGTGAAAGATGTGGGTAAACAACGTCCTTTTCCGCTCAGTGTGTGGCACGTTCATTTGAAAAATCGCGTAATTGATCCTTGTTTATGGAGCTCCAAACAGTCTGGGTGTCTGACGTTCTTAACACATGTGCTGGCGTGGTTATTGGATCGGGGTAATTTACGTGGGACCAACATGTTCGATGTCCATCCCATTTCTAATTATAGAACCTCTTAACAAACATTTGAAGTTCACTGTATCGGTCGTTCGGTAAACAGAAAATGACCTCGTTGCTTGACAGGCTTCATATCTAATGGTTTTATACCTAGTGCAAAATTCAAGCAATAATTTGGAAATACCGACGATTCTCGAAAACATGAAATGCTGTAAACGCTCACTTTGCTGCGATAAGTACAGGTCATATTCAACGTGCAGAATTACCGGTCCAAAATCGCGTTCTGACATGCTCAAGGTAAACATTTTTAGCACTTGAACGTCGTAATAATAAAAATGCAACAAGTACCTAAGAAACGCGTTTGCTTGCATTTGCTGCAGTATCACAGACGTTTGAGCGAAATTCTCTCCTGAGAGGCCGTGACAGTGGTTTGGGGCGCTGTTATCTCGTTGTTATTTGATCTACTTCCTCACTGAAGTCCTCTTCGAAGGATCTTTCCAGTGTTGTAGGAAAAAGTGTATGATTGCATTAGAAACTTCAGTGTTGGGTTCATAATCCGGCAGCTACGGACGTTAAAATATTTGCCTCTGGCACAAATCTGCTACATTGTGTGCACTAATTTCAGTCATCGACATATTTCTCGATGCAGATACATTTTGGTCGGCCTGACATAGCTGTCTCGCCTTGTATAAAACTGGCCTGATTCGCAATACGCTTACAAGTCTGGAAGGGGATATTATATATTTCTTAAAACACGGCAGATCTTCTCTTTAGAGAGGGTGCTGGAAATGGCCACCGTCAGCGTCAATGCATCGTCGGACGTGATTCATCAAACTTTGAGACACGAGTAGAAGCTCCGCTGAACAGCGTGCTACTATCCCTCCTCCGAAAATGAGAGGATCATCTGAGCTACGTGACCCTTTAAAAATCACAGCGAGGAGGATGAAGCGATCTTGGAGGCAAGAGATTTCATTTACTTTTTCTGATGGAGATTTTTGTCATCTCGTGAGCTAGTGCTAAGGCAGCACTAGCTTATGAGATGAGGAAAGGTCCGTAAGTGCTAAGACAGCATGCACGGCCCCATTTTTTCTTCCATCTTGCTGAAAATATCCATATAGAAGTTAATCGCATATCAGAAGGACCGTAAATGTTTATAGCTTACATGGCGTCATCACGAACGCCGCAAACAGTTTTCGGCACATTTTCCTTTTTATCGCCTTGTATGAGTCGAAGAAAGAACTAGCAGCATATACCCATTAGTGCTGCCCTCCGAATCATTTTACACATACTTAAACTGCTCTTATGTGGCAAATATCGGCAACAGTTATGTATTATTGTGGAGAATCGTTTCTAAAACACTTTACCGTTTGAGAAAAAGCCAATTACGACTAGATGTGTGGTAAATCATGTTTCTAAATCTAGTTCAGGAGAACACTATTGTCTCTGCTAATGAGATTATCGGCCAATCTTCACTGCCTGATTAAAAAAAAAGGAAGGTCCCAGAAGAAGGTCCACGTTAACGCAACCTCGTAGGAGAGTGAGTCAAATGAAAACCTTAAATTTGTAATAACAAATCGAAATTTCGCGCCGTTATCCTGTAAGTTGGTAAGATTGCTACAAACAGCGTGCAGAATGTCCCGGAGGTGGCTGCATAGTGCAGATGCACACATACCGTCGCAGTATCAGTATAAAGATGGCCGCCCTACTTGCGACTTGCACCAGGGAAGAGCAGCGTTGAGTTATTCGCTTTTTGCGTAGTGAAGGTGTGAAACCTATTGAAATTCATCGACGATTGAAGGTTCAGTACGGTGATGCATGTTTGTATGTTTGTCACAGCAGCAAGTCTACAAATGGAGTAGGAAGTTCACAAATGGTGTGACTTCAGTGGAAGATGCTCCTCGTCCAGGTCAGGCACAACGATTTGTGACTCGACAGAACATTGCAGCAGTTGAAGCCATAGTGAAGGAAAACCGCCGAGTGACAGTGAATGACATTGCAGCATGTTTACAGATTAGTCATGGGGCAGCACACCACATTGTGCATGATGTGCTCCAGTTTCACAAAGTGTCTGCAAGATGGGTGCCACGGCAGCTGACTCCTGAAATGAGAGAACGACGTGTTGATGCTTGTGAAGAACTTCTTCGGCGCTTTGAACGAGAAGGTGATGGTTTCGTTGCAAGAATCATTACTGGGGATGAAACCAGGGTTCACTTCCACCAACCGGAAACGAAGAGAGAGGGGAAGGAATGGTGCCATTCCTCATCACCATAACCAAAGAAGTTTCGAACAGAACCATCAGCTGGGAAGGTTATGCTGACTCACTTTTGAGACGAAAAAGGCGTCATTTTGGAGCATTACAGGCCTAGGGGGACCACTGTGACCAGTGCATCATACACAGATCTCCTAAAAAATCATTTGTGTCCTGCAATCAAATCAAAGCAACGTGGATTGCTGTCAGCAAGTGTCCTTTTGCAACATGACAATGCAAGGCCCCACACTGCCCGTACAACAGTTGCAACAATCACAGACCTGCATTTTGAGTGTCTTCCTCATCCACCATACTCACCAGCCAGACCTTGCCCCAAGTGATTTCCATATGTTTGGACCACTCAGAGACGCAATGGGAGAAAGACGTTCCGTTCTGATGAAGAGATACGCCACGCGGTGGATTAGTGGTTGCGCGGACTACCAAAAGAATTTTTTTCTAACAGAATGTATGCACTTTGTAAGCGCTGGAGGACTTGGATTGAGCGTGGGGGAGATTATGTTGAAAAGTGATACAGCTTTGTACCACTTCTGGATAATAAATAATATTAAAAAAGGATTTAAGGTTTTCATTTGACTCACCCTTGTACATGCATGCTCCATCGGTGGGTTTGTAAATGATTAGTGTTGCATTTCCCTGTAACATATAGAACGGAAACGACAGTGCGTTAGTGTTGTTCGTGTTTACTGTTGCTACGGTCTGATAGCGGGTACACTGAGGTGACAAAAGTCATGAGCCTATATCTTGATATCGCGCTGGACCTCCTTTTGCCCGGCGCAGAGCAGCATCGTAACGTGGCATCAACTCGAGAAGTCTTTGTAAGTCACTTGCAGAAATACTGAGCTAAGGTGCCTCTATAGCCGTACATAACTGCGAAAGTGTTTCGGATGAGAATTTTTTTGACGAACTTACCTTTGTGTTGTACCCCATAAATGTTCTATGGGATTCATGTCTGGCGATATGGGTGGCCAAATCATCCGCTTCATTTGTCCAGAATGTTCTTCAAACCAATTGCCAACAACTATAGTCAGGTGACATGACGCAATACCATCCATAAAAATTTCATCTTTGTTTGGGGATACGACGTCTCGAATTGCTGCAAATGGTCTGCAAGTATCCGAACATAACAATTACCAGTAAATGATCGGTAGAGTTGGACCAGAGGACACCATCCACTCCGTGTAAACAGAGCCCACAACAATATGGAGCCATCACCAGCTTGCGGAGTGCCTTGTTGACAAATGACGTCCGTGGCGTCGTGGGGTCTGCGCCGCTATCGAACCCTACCATCAGCCCTTACCAAACGAAATCGGGACTCATCTGACCAGACCACGGCTTCCTAGTCTTCTGGAGTCCAAAGATACGGTCACGAGCCCAGAAGAGGCACCTGTTGTTACCAAAGGCACTCGCGTCGGTCGTCTGCTGCCATAAGACATCAACGACAAATTTCGCTGCACTGTTCTAACGGATACGTTTGTCGTAAGTCCCACAATGCTGCGGATATTTCACGCAGTGTTCCTTGTCTGTTGGTACTGACAGCTCTAAGCAAACTCTGGTGCTTTCGGTTCTTAAGCGAAAGCCGTCTGCCACTGCGTTGTCCGTGGTATGAGGTAATCGCTGAAATATTGGTATTTTGGGCTGACTCTTGGATTGCTAACGACATCCGAAGTGGAATGTCCCATGCGTTCAAAGTCTGTTAATTCCTGTCGTGCAGTCATAACCATATCGTAAACCTTTCCGCATGAATCACTTGCGTGCAAATGACTCCTCCACCAGTGCATTGTCCTTTTACACTGAAGAGCCAAAGAAACTGGTACACCTGCCTAATACCGTGTAGGGCCCCGGCGAGAACGCAGAAGTGCTGCAACACGACGTGGCATTGACTCGACTAATGTCTGAAGTAGTGCTGGAAGGAACTGACACAATGAATCCTGCAGGGCTGTCCATAAATCCATAATAGTGCAAGGGGTCGGAGATCTCTTCTGAACAGCACGTTGCAAGACATCCCAGATATGCTCAACAATGTTCTTGTGTGGGAAGTTTGGTGGCCAGCGGAAGTGTTTAAACTCGTAAGCGCGTTCCTGGAGCTACTCGGAAGCAATTCTGGACGTGTAGGGTGTCGCATTGTCCTGCTGGAATTGCCCAAGTCCGTCCGAAGGCACAATCAGCATGAATGGATGGAGATGATCAGACAGAATGCTTACGTGTCACTTGCCAGAGAGGTATCTAGACGTATCAGGGGTCCCGTATCACTGCAAGTGCACACACCCCACACAATTACAGAGCCTCCTCCAGCTTGAACAGTCCCCTGCTGACTCCCTACCCGTACACGTCCATCCGCTCGATACAATTTGAAACGAGACTCGTCCGAATAGGCGACGTGTTTACAATAATCAACAATCCGATGTCGCTGTTGACGGGGCCAGGCGAGGCGTAAAGCTCTGTATCGTGCAGTCATCAAGGCTCGAAAAGCCTATATCGATGATGTTTCGTTGAATGGCTCGCAGGCTGATACTTGTTGATGGCCCGGCATTGAAATCTGCAGAAATTTGCGAAAGGTTTGCACATCAGTTGTCGTTGGTCCCGTTCTTGCAGAATTTTTTTCCGGACGCAGCGACGTCAGAGATTTGATGTTTTACCGGTACACACGTGAAATGGTCGTACGGGAAAATTCCCTACTTCATTGCTACCTCGGACATGCTGTGTCCCATCGCTCTTGCGCCGACTATAACACCATGTTCAAACTCACAAAATCCTGATAACTTGCCATTGTAGCAGAGGTAACCGATCTAACAACTGTGCCAGATATTTGTTGGCCTATACCAGTTTCTTCGGCGCTTCAGTGTATAGCTTGCTTATGCCGCCATCTGTATACGCGAATGTCGCTATCCCATGACCTTTGACACATCAGTGTGTAAGAGGCACGAACAACATGACACGTTCTGTGATCATTGCCGGATGGTCAAATTGTGGCTTATCCAGGTTTATGGCGTGTGAATGTGACTTGATACTGGCCTGCATGGGAATGTGAGAGCAGGCATACTGTTCGTCAAGGTTCCGGTCGACAACGTCTGACCACGACAAGGCACGACCCATGCGTTTTGCACCAAGTACCTCGTTTTCTCCCTTCACATCTGCACCTTCCATCCGAGAACAAGTACTGGATTTCCCGCAATATTCCGTGCCAAGTACATCGTTTTCTCCCTTCACATCTGCACCTTCCAACCGAGAGCAAGTACTGGATTTCCCGCAATATTCCGTGCCAAGTACATCGTTTTCTCCCTTCACATCTGCACCTTCCATCCGAGAACAAGTATTGGATTTCCCGCAACATATCGTGTCATCCCGCACCATTGGTTGGAGACCAGCAGCAGCCGTACCAGATAGTTATAGTTCCATGCGTGGGCCACCATTAACACTATAACACAAACGGCTACGTTTGCAGTGGTGCCATCACTGGGAAACATAGACTGCTGATGGAAGGCGTCGCATTGTGTTCAGCTATGAGTCGCAGGCCTGCACTTCCCAGGATTACCATCGTCGGCGAGAATGGCAATTACTTGGAGAGAGGTTCCATTTTTCAAGTGTTTTGAAGACATACAGCGGTGTTACTGGTGGCGGTAGAGCGTGGGAACTATCTGGTAACACATCAGGTCACGGTTCGTAATGATAGACGTAACTCTGACGTCACAATGGTACATCAGAGACATCCTGCGTCCTCATGTACTGCGTATGAAGCGACAGTATCATGATGCCGTTTTTCTACAGGACAATGCTCGTCTACTCACGGCACGTGTCTCTATGAACCGTCTGCGTGACGCTGAGGTCCTTCCGTGGCCTGCAAAATCCCCTGATCTTTCCTCGACAGAAGATGTGTGGAACCAGATCGGACGCTACCTCCGTTCCAGTACCGCTATCCAAGGTCTCAACCACCAGTTACGACAGTTGCTGCCTCAGGAAAGGATACAATGACCTTGTGGCACCCTTCCCAACAGAATCGATGCATGTATCCGGGGCAAATGGGGAGGTCTCATATTGCAAAGTTCTTTATGAGTTTGACTTGATTTTGTAGTTATTGCAATAACATCAACTAGTAAAGTTCTGTTTCGTGTCCTCCTCTCCTCTGTTTCACTTTTTTTTTTTGCCAGACAATGGAATTTCAGTAGATTGCGGAAGGATGATGTCTTAACCACGCTGTCTTTATTGTTTATTTATTTCCTGTCACTTCATTAAAAAGTGGTCAGTCACTGCGAATTTTTTAGGTTGTTGTGATACTTACATCAGTACGCGCGGTACTACAAAAGAGTGTAGAACGTGCGCTGTCTTCTTTTTTCGGCTTGCAAGTAAGAGATCTCTGGTGTGCGTACTGTAAGACCTTCGGTACACACACCATCAGATTATTTGACTTGTCGCTCTAACGAAGTAGGCGAGTGTCAGCAATATGTCTCGTAGTCTTATCGTGGCGTGTTTATCTTCTACCGTTAGGTCAGACGATAGAAATGCCACTTGCAAGCTTAGAGTAGCAGATTGACGGTGACCAACTTTAAACAGAACTTGATTAATTTTCACACACATTTATTAAAATAATAAAAAGCATAAAAATAACTTAACTTGGTTCTGGATGCTATTTACAATTGACAATCCGAAGTTCCTTTGGTATTGGTACGTTAATCATATTCTCACATATCTCTGATACTTGACAAAGTGTCTACACATTTCTCTTCATGGCTATGTACAGGAATATGATAATATTATTAGGCGCAGATTGAAACTTGACTACAGACTAGTGCAGGCTAATGCAGACTGACCAATCGGAGGTCTGTACACTCGTTATAATACCTCGAGCGTTCAGGTATCACTGCGCGAGTGTGATCCGCGAGGAGAAAAGGTTCTACGTTAGCAGCAATCTCACTGGCTGCGTTACATATTAAGACACGGATCGGCGGAAGCAGAATTTGGTCCATCTCTAAGGCAGCGCCATCTCGTAGTGCGGAGACAGACGAGCGCTGCGCCTGCCCTGTTGTGCTTAGCGGGGCGTGCTCTAGTGCGAAAGTTGTGTACGCGCTGACTTCGCGGAACTACGTACACAACAAGGTCCCTATCTCTTACAGGTATAGTTCAGTACGGTAGAACTTAGCGCTTCATCTGAGCATGGCGGGTCGCTGAAATATAATTTTCAATGCCGTCCAGAAATAAGCGGGGTACACCAAAAAATACAGCGTTTACCTAATTTTGGAATTCGGTATTGTCAGATGTAAGAGGTCGTTGAAATGATCTTACTTACGAAGTCTTGGCGGATGCCGGGTACAGTGATTGCGCGCTCTGCTGATTGTACACTTTGCGTTACTGTGGGTCCGCGCCTTCAAGCCGTCGCCGCCCTTGACGGATCGCACAGTGAGCAGTGGACGTCTGTGTTGCAGGGTGGGAAGACGCCGCTGTATATCGCGGCGAGGGGCAGTTTCACCGCGATCGTCGACATGATCATCAAGACCGCCCGGCTCGACTACCCGGCCAACGTACGTATTGCACACTGCTCGCCGGCCGCTCTCTCAGGCCGTAGCGGAAACTTGCACTTCCGTCTCTCTTCTCGTAGGAACCTCTCTCGTCCAGCTAATTTCACACTTGACGTTTAGATCCCTTAGGCGGTTTCTTACTTTTGTGTTTCTCTCTGTATAGAAACTGAAACGGAACTGACATTTATGTACCGAGTCTCTCTCTAATACGTTGATCTGGTGCATGGATCTTTCTCCTACCTCCTTCTGTAGTTCCCAAGTTCAAACAAATAAATTATAATCATAGCGTGTAGGCTTTCACGGCCGGCGTCTTCAGTAATTAAAACTTCCGGGCTAAGAGGCCGTGGTCCAATAGTAGAAATACTTCTCCCTGACGTTTCGTTGCCAGCTGCGGGCAACATCATCTGAGGTGAGTCTACGACTGGCTGCTAGGCCGTGGAGGTCCTGTTTATATAGAGCGCGTAGAGGGCGCCACCACTCGTCACGTGTTGTCAACAGTAAAACTATCTCTGGCTGGCGTCATTACTCTCGATCGAAGGTAATCGATTGTCACATCTTTGGTACAGAGTCGATCGCCATATCTTATCTAGCTTCAAGCCTTCTTCTTTCCTATTAAAATTATTGTGGTATTTAAAAATCTCTACAGCCTCTCTATACATACGTGCATAATAATGCGATGTCTTAGCTAGCACGCTCGTCTCACTAAATTTTATTTCATGGTCACCCGTTTCAAAAACATGTTCCGCTACAGCCGATTTGTCCGTGTGTCCCAGTCGACAGTTCCTTTTATGTTCAGTTAGGCGAGTATTGATACTTCTTTTTGTGGATGATGGTTTGAATGCTTATGAAGATAACGATCGGTATGCGTATCTTTTCTGTAGACTTTGTGACCCAGAAGAAGTATCAATACTCGCCTAACTGAACATAAAAGGAACTGTCGACTGGGACACACGGACAAATCGGCTATAGCGGAACATGTTTTTGAAACGGGTGACCATGAAATAAAATTTAGTGAGACGAGCGTGCTAGCTAAGACATCGCATTATTATGCACGTATGTATAGAGAGGCTGTAGAGATTTTTAAATACCACAATAATTTTAACAGGAAAGAAGAAGGCTTGAAGCTAGATAAGATATGGCGATCGACTCTGTACCAAAGATGTGACAATCGATTACCTTCGATCGAGAGTAATGACGCCAGCCGGAGATAGTTTTACTGTTGACAACACGTGACGAGTGGTGGCGCCCTCTACGCGCTCTATATAAACAGGACCTCCACGGCCTAGCAGCCAGTCGTAGACTCACCTCAGATGATGTTGCCCGCAGCTGGCAACGAAACGTCAGGGAGAAGTATTTCTACTATTGGGCCACGGCCTCTTAGCCCGGAAGTTTTAATTACTGAAATAAATTATACTCGTAATCACCAAGCTTAAAAATGCACGATAGGGAGATAGAGCTAGACCCACAGGCACCTGACTCCGGTCAATGCGGCGAAAGACATTTTCATTGATGATATTTGGCCAACAGTCTATGATCATCAGACAGTCCACCAGTGTTCTGAGTACTACACCCAAATATATTCGCCTGACGACATGAGGTCATATTATGCCGTTGATGGTTATGTGCCCCTGGGACGGATGCTTGAGGTTTGAAGGACAGTTTGGAGCTACTCGAGAGGGATAAGACCTGTCCTGACACTGGGCTTTACCCTAGCTCCTTCCATTTACTTAATAAATCGCAGTGACCGGAACACAACACAGCGCTATTGAAGCACTCATCACAACCATCACGAAGACATATTACGGTGGGAAAAGGAGACTCCGGCTCTGCACTTCGCCGCGACTCCTGACAACCCATAATTACATTGCCCAAAAGTAAAAAATTATTTTAGATTTTGCCTTCGCTTCATGAGTCAAATCTTACTACTTCTGATTTGAGAAAACCAACTGTGAAAAAGAAAAATGTTTCTGTTATACATAATTGCTGCAAATATTTTATTTGAATGGGTTGAGAGAAAACAATACATTTTAACTGCATATGCCAAAAAACCTGAGAATCCGAATCACATATTTGTATGGCAGTTATTTTCTAGGGTTTCTGAACTGATGGATCAATGTTTAGTAGTTGGTTGAGTTGGAACAGAATTATATGGTGGCTTTATCAGGTCGCCTTCTTTTGGCTTGCCTCTTGCGAGTTAGCTCTGGAGCACCAGAACATTCAGCCATGGCGCTATGACGCAATTCAGCTTTCGAACTAAGCTTTGAGAAGTCTATGAATAGTCTTCTGCCATGTGGATCATTATTTAGTCTCAAATATTTCACCAAGACCTTAACATCACAGCAACCAACAAAACTGTCTTCCTTCTCAAAAGAATCATTACCTACGATGATGTCTGTATTGTGAAACCCTGGCATCACTTTGGAGAAGATTCCATTACTGACGTTCTCACCCAAGAAGTTCTGTCTCCTCTTTCGCCAAATGAAGGTCTCGAATGAGATGAATCAGTTCTGCTTGACTCAATCTGCGAGGTTTATTTCATTTATTCATTTATTTTGTCAAAATCAGATGCGTAGGATGTGAAAGGCTAGTCGGATTCATCTGCATCCACACCGCCTTCAGCTTCTGCATGAAGCTTATCATTCTGGGGTCGAGCGGAACTGGTAAATCAACTGAACATGGAATGGGTTGACTACCAGATGGAACGTAACAATACCGAAACCCTCCTTCATTGACAATCCTGCCTTTACGCGTGGAGTCAAACAGAAGAAGTAATTATTTGTATCTTTGGAGGCTCCTGCCAGACTATAGGCACAAGGAAAGAGAAACATCCTTTTTTTTAAAATTTCTCAGCCATTCTCGTGGTATAGCTGACCAAAAGTTGCTATCAATGTGAGGAGCCTGTTACTTACCATGCTCCCCTATCTTCATACCAAAATAATGCTTGTAGGTCGTCTTTGAATGTGGCGTCAGACTGCGTTTCTGTGACGATCATGTTATTTCGCCACAAATGTAACAAACATTTGCAGTGAAGTTACTCATTTTCGTGGCGTTTTAATTCAAAAAAATTTTCATTGCAGAAGCACTCGAAACCGGTTACTCTACACTAATTACTAGGCAAATAATACGAAACTCTCAGTCACTGGAGCATTAATAACATTTTTAGCCTGCAAACATCTGGCGAACGTTTTATTTTGTCATTTAACAGTTATGGTAACTCCAAAACCATAACCACCCACAAACTAAAATTTTACAGTGGAAAAGAATGACAAGTCATTTTAACTTCAAAACAAAAGGTAATCTGTCATGGTGATTTTTGAATTTAACAGATGGAAATACATAAGAGTAGGCTATCTTTGAGCCTGAAACATTTTCATTATTGAGAAGTGTGGCCAAATTGTTTCGGTTCGAACTAACGACAAGGTCTTATCGATCATGTTCTTCCAAAATATACATTAAGTGTACAAGACAGAGAGTTTAAGTCTCAAATTTTTATTGTTACAGTGAAGTAAACCTAGACCATCAGTATAGAATCCACGGTTAGCAGCAGCTAACAAATATGGCTTATGATATAGATAGTGGATCGTTTCTGGACCAGTAGAAATAATATCTTTTTAGTCAATGTGTTTTTCACAATGCCCGAGTCATTAGTTCTTAATTTAATGTTTAATGGTATGTAGCCTACCATCAGTTGCACTGATTTAGTGATGGTAGCGAAGTGTAAAGCAGGAAAATCGCTGATCATTCTTTCTGGATTGCCGCAATCAGTTTTCTCTACATCCCACTTTTCAAGTGGTTTTTTTATTGCGCTATATTTCTTTCATATTGGTCAGTAATGTTTAAAATTAAGTTTCTCTGTCGAATGAGTGAATATATATTCACGAGGAGGGAGAGAAAGTCGTCAAATGATGGTCTTCCGTATTTCCACACCTCCCTTCTTCCATTTAGCTGGCTGGTGTTAAGCGTGAAACACACCGGCATGGTTTTCGGTAGGTGGACTGTACCTGCATTAAGGAAACAAAGAAAGGCAAATACAGCTGCAGAAAGACTTCGGCATCAGTTCAACTAATCATTTGACGGCTTCAATTGTGTTTTATCTTTATAATCCATCAACAAGAAAAGAATACTTTTGTCAATGACCCTTGAGCCAGTGGAAAGTAGGCATCTAATAATTACTACCAATTTTCCGGTACATACCATCCGACCCGATACATCGTATTCTGTTTTTCTCTCACGTTTTGATGACGGACCATGCAAGAAAAGCTACAGTGAAACATTTTACAGACAAGTGTACTGCTGCTATTAGCGACCCAAAGCGGTGACAAGGACCTGCTCTATTATTCATCTAAGGGTCACAGACCTCTTGCGACGCTTGATGCAACAAGTTAAGCTAAAATACATACACTGGTATTTTTGTGGCTCATTAAATAAGCTCATACATTTTTTTTCTAAACCGTATATTTAGCTCTTGTTCTCTGTTTTTGCTTTGAACCTTCCTCTCTTGTTTTCTCGTGATACTTTACTGCAGCAGTGTACACAGTTCGCTTGCTGGGCATAATGCCGGAAGATGTTTGTCGTACCTAATACGACGATAATGAAAGCAACTGAAGGAAGAAATATGTGTCCCGAGAGCTGAGTGTTAATGAAAGTAGTACGACGAGAACCGCACGAACAAAACCTTCATGATAAAGCGTCTGCAACAAAATATGGTATAAACTTCGTAAATGTGAGCACGATGTTTTGACTCCTAACTTTGTTACTTGGTTGGACGAAATTATACATTTTGAGCAGCCATGGAAGGTTGCAGTTCAGACGGTTTCCTTGCACCTGCGAAGCAAAAGTGTCTGTTGTGGACCGAGCACCGTTTTGCATCGTCCGCTGAGCCAATGTCTCCGCTGGGCCATGGAGCGTCAATGGCAACAAGATACTCGGTGAGGAAACGATTCCATCGACACAGAAGACAGCTCATTTAAAATCAAGGCTGATCATACAAAATGTTGCTTGAAATGGTGTACAACCCGAAAAAACACTATTTATGTTTATGGTTAGCCTACCGTGAGCCACAACTAAAGTTTATCTTTTTGTCAGGGAGGGCTTTCCATCGTATTTGGTGGGTGTTTATTTTAGTTTTCTAATTAGACGTTATGATAATGACCAACTCCTTCCTCTAGTCTAGTTACGAGCAGTAAATGTAAGTGTAGTGTTTAGCACGTGTTCTGTTATTGTCGTGGTCTCCAGTTCGAAGACCGGTTTTTAATTCCATTCTCCATATTGGGGTATCTTTTGCACATCCCGCCCCCTTTGCATCACCACTGCAACCTATATCCTTTTGAACATGCTTCCTGTACTAAAATCATGATCTTTCTCTATAAAGTTCTGAACCCCCGCCCCTTTCACTTTTTTTCGTTACCAAACTGACAATTCAGTGACACCTCAGAATGTGTTCTATCAACTGTTCCCATCTTTTACTCAAGTTGTGCCACACATTTCTTTCTTCGCAATTCGATTTAGAACCTCTTCATTAGTTAATCTATCTACTCATGTAATCTTCAGCGTTCTTCCATAGGCCATAAAAGCTTATATTCTCGACTTGGCTGAACTGTTTACTGTCCACGTCCGCTGTCCACGAGCCTCCATAAGAGACTTCCTAAAACTTAAATTCATATTCCACATCTGTTTCTCAAAAATCATTTTCTTTCTATTGCCAGTCAAGTTTTAAACACTCTCTAATCCGAAAATCGTTAGTTTCCTGTCCAAATACCAAGACCATCTCCTGCTTTTAGTATCTCAACTCTAACTTCATATTCTCAGTATAGTCTCGTTTAATTCGACTACATTCCACTTTGTTTTGATATTTATGCTAAAGCACCTTTTGGAAACAGTATCCAACCCATTCACTAGATGTTCTAGTGAACTTCAAAGATAACAGAATAATTGGAAAACTTTAATTTTTAAATCTTTTTTTTTCTTGAACTCTATCACTCTCAAAATTTCTTCTTGGTTTTCTTTACTGTTTGCTCAGTATATGATGTTCCAGGAGGAATGGTAAGTATTGAGGGATATCACAAGAACAATCATTCAAAGCACAAAAGCCTACTAAACATGGACTGCAGCATGCGTGCCTTGTTCAGTGGAAGAGATTTCGTCTACAGTAGCGAAGATGAACAACTGTTCGTAGCTCTTAGGACATACAATTTAGATCCTACGTTTACTCGAATTTCTTTTCTTATTTTGGTCCATACAACCTACTGATGGCAGTTGTCACTGAAACTGCTGATTTTCGATTATATCAGCCTTTTTCCACGCCAGTTTAACCTGGTTGTCAAAACCGCTCAGTTTAACCACTATTTGAAATAACCGATTGTCGGCTTTTTATTCCTATTATTTCCTGTAATAAATCTAGAAATCGAACAAACAGAAACGTTTTCACTTGCTCAGTTTCAAGATACGTAGAATCAGGATATTAAAGCAAATAAGGAATTAAAAGAAAGCTTACACCGTCCAGGGTTCGCTGCTTTCCTCTGAAAGTGATAAGATGTTGAATAATGCCAAAAAAATCACCTACTTATTGTAATTTCTGTTTAAACTCTGCTAAATATGTTGCTGTCTCGGATCGTACCATTGTTAGGGCATTACGAATAGCGAGTGCGAAAGGGTGAAAACTGAAATGGTGAATTTTGTGAAATTTAAAATTTTCCTGGCGAACTAAATATTCAAAAAGATTTCGGACTTCCATCCACGATATTTCGACTGGATAACTGCCAGACATCCTCAGGTGAGCCATCGAAGACTGACGAAGACGCCCTCCGTTCCGCAATATATAGTGTGCAGCGAGTATTCCGTGCATGCGTCAAAATCATATTGACAGACGAACCACACCGCCCGCCAGCGGGGACCTCGCTGGTGGAAGCTAACGACGACCGGCTGCAAGTCCGAAATCTTTTTGAATATTTAGTTCGCCGGGAAAATTTTAAATTTCACATCAGACGCCTTTACGGGGAGGAGATGGCCTCAAATGTGAGAAGTTTCGACAAACTACGTGGTAAGAGAGCTAAGCTTTTGTATTCTTTGACCTTTTCATTGAGATGTCGGGACCATGGCGTAATACCAAAATTTGCCAGAGTGACGCATTTTATTAAATTGCCACTGCACAGAAGATAACGGAAAGGCCAGTCACGATATTGTTAAAGAGAGGATTTGCCACACAAGACGAAGATTGGATGTCATTTCAGAAGAATTGTTCCACCTGAATCTGAAGATTGCTGCACATCTGTCTACTGTATCATGGGACTGGGTTGATGGAGTGACTTCCGCCAAATTTGAGTGGGTACACAAGGATGCAAGTTCTCAGCAGTCGTCGCCACAGGGGATTACTGCACGACGTTCCGTTGTTAACTTCACGGACAAGAATTTGGACGACGAGACGCGGTCGGTATTAAGTAAGGGTTTGAATTTTGCACCTACACCTAGAGCACCACCTTTGATAAGTTTTGTGAGTGGTGTTGAAGAAGCCGTACGACGCCTTCCTGTGGAAACTGCAGAAGAAGTAAGGAGGGAATCTTGCCGTGCTCATCTGAAAGCTCCTCGTCAGCACAGTAACATAACCTCCACAGAAAGGGCTGCACTGCGAAATTTCCGAGAAGATCCGGACGTTGTGGTACTGAAGGCCGATAAAGGCACTTTTCTGTACTGTTACCTCGCAGTTTGTATGTGGATAAGATGTATGGTCTACTAAGTGATTCTGCCTGAAGGAAGACCGAGCGAGGTGGCACAGTGGTTAGACACTGGACTCGCATTCGGGAGGACGACGGTTCAATCCCGCGTCCGGCCATCCTGATTTAGGTTTTCCGTGATTTCCCTAAATCATTCCAGGCAAATGCCGGGATGGTTCCTCTGAAAGGGCACGGCCGACTTCCTTCCCTAATCCGATGAGACCGATGACCACGCTGTCTGGTCTCCTTCCCCAAACAACCAACCAACCTGCAGGAAGATTGATGATCCTACAGAACGTGTGCAACGGAAGACATCTACACTCCTGAATTCTTCCTCGTTGCCTCCAGAGACGATCAAGCGCTTAAGACCTCATGGCAGCATACCTCCAAGACTGTATGGCCTTCCGAAGGTACATAAAGACGGACTACCCTTACGGCCAATAGTGAGCAATATTGGGGCCCCACTGATGATTTAGCCAAACATCTTGCATCCTTGCTGAGGCCATTTGTGGGCGAATGTCCACATCACATACGAAACTCGGCCGATTTTATCAACAGACTGGGGGCTCTCCGCCTAAGTACTTCTGATCTTTTAGTTAGTTTTGATGTGGTGTCTCTTTTTACAAAGGTACCCCTCGCAGACTCCTTGGCACTGATTGGCAATACGTTTCAGATGGGAACCACTTCTTTCTTTCGCCACGCTCTCTCCTCAACATATTTTATGTTCAACCAAGAATATTTTGAACAGATTGACGGCGTCGCCATGGGTAGCCCCTTGTCTACCTTGGTGGCCAACCTTTTTATGGAGGATTTTGAAGAGAGAGCACTTGAATCAGCAGCCCTCAAACCAAGTGTTTTTTGGAGGCACGTGGATGACACTTTCGTAGTGTGGCCTCATGGAGAAGACAAATTAATGGAGTTTTTAGATCCCCTCAACTCCACTGATGAGAACATTCGGTTTACCATGGAATAAGAGAGAAATGGTTGCCTCCCTTTCTTGGATGTGCTAGTTAGACGGAAGAGTGATTGCTCTCTGAGGCATGCAGTTTATCGAAAGCCCACACATACTGATTTGTATTTAAATTCGTCCAGCTGCCATCACCCATCGCATACAATGAGTGTACTTAAAAAACTTGTACACAGAGCACATATAGTGTCAGATGCAGATAGTTTGCCTGAAGAGCTTGCCCACCTGAAGAGGGTTTTCAAAGAGAATGGATATTCTGCCCGGAAAATTAGCAAGGCACTTGCAATTAAGTCAAAGAAACAGAGAGTGGAGAAAGAAGACAGCACGCCTACTTAATCTTTAGCTTTTCTTCCCTTTGTTGGAAACATTTCCTTCAAAATTGCAAGAATCCTCCACGGTTTCGAAGTGAAAGTGATTTTCCGTCCACCATCGAAGATTTCCGACCTGCTGGGATCAGTGAAAGACGATCTGGTATTGCGGAAGGCGGGAATAAAAAATACCTCGTCTGTGTGGCATGTCATATATAGGACAAACATTGAGAAGATCGCTGCACTGAACATCAACGCTGGACTCGCCTTTTGCAACCTAGGAAGTCTGCAATTGCTGAGCATTGCATTTCCACTGGACACTCAATGGAATATGACAAGACAACAATTTTGGCCACAGCAACATCCTTTTGGGACTCCGTCATAAAAGAATCAGTGGAAATTCGCATGACAGACAATCTTGTGAACCGTGACAATGGCTACCAGCTAGATAATGCGTGGAAACCCGTCATCTCTAAGATCTGCTCCAGACGAAGACGTCAGAGTGCTCCGATGGCCGCGGCAATTGACAATGCCGAAGACAGCTGAGTTCTGCAGTTCCACCAGCGAGGGCGCTGCCGGCGGGCGGTGTGGTTCGTCTGTCAATATGATTTTGACGCAAGCGCGGAATACTCGGTGCACGCTATATATAGCGGAACGGAGGGCGTCTTCTTCAGTCTTTGATGGCTCACCTGAGGATGGCTGGCAGTTGTCCAGTCGAAATATCGTGGATGGAAGCCCGAATTCTTTTTGAGTCTGACGAACTCTGTTTTTCGTATTAATTTGTCCGTTTTTAAAAGCTACAGGCAGAAAAAGGCATACAACAGATCAGCTACTTTCTATTTTTATTATATAATAAGGACGAATTGTTGTTGGTTTTTGATTTATTACTGTTTTGTTATTTACTCTTTTATTATTTCATAGAAATGACAGAAAATCTTTCATCTTTTAAAACAGATAAAGCATTTTACTTCACTGCAATGTCACTACTTAAAAATATTTCCAGACTAGAGTTGGTGCCATTCTGCAATACAACGGATGTCCGGCGCCGACAGCGAGAGACCACCAAATAAAACAGGTGGGGGCTCGTCTTGCATACAGCTCGTACACCTGTACCTTGCCCACGACACACGGCAACAGGTGCATTATTGTCTCACCAATACTGTACCAACTCTTATGGGATGTCTTTGGTGCTCGCTTCCGTCGGCATTGTTATTTTAAATAGCACTGATTGCTTTTCCCAATTTCTACTACAACTCAATATTTCAAACCACTGCAAACTTTACAAATAAAAATTACTCCATTTTAAAAAAGATTGATTTAAAAATGAAAAATGTTTGCACTGCTGCTATGGCTAAGTGATATTTCGGTTTTTACTCGTTTATTAGCAAAAAATTACAAAATACCGTTATAACCGAGACCAAACAAATACCGAAAAATTGAGGATATCCTGAACTAAAACAACAGTATCGGTTTTAACAGGTCGGTTTGTCCCGTAGCTAATACTACATCTTAGCCCTTAAGGTTCCTATTTCAGCCACCGTTTACAATACTTTTTGTTTAGATTGGTCGCTCCTGCCAGATCCCTGAATGCTTAAAATTTCTCAGGTGATACACTGTGTACAGAACTAATATCAGCGATAGCCTATAGCCCTGTCTCACTCCTTTCTCAATTACGGTCCCCTTTTATCATTCTATCTGCACTGTGGTTCAGGCACAAGTTGTAGGTAAGGTTTCGTTTCTCGTACTTGTCCATTCTACATTCAGAATTTGAAAGTTATTCCATGTAACATTATCAAATTGTTGACAGATGCAGTAGATCTGAATTTTGAATGCTTCTGTCTATCTTCTTGAATAATCTCTAGTGTTAGCACAGCCTCCCGTCTTCCAACATTTCTCTAGAACCCAAACCGATCTTCCCTGAAATCAACTGCTGCGTATTTCCATACTTCTGTAGGTAATTCCTGACAGTCTTTCACAACCATGACATATTAAAACTGTTGGACAGAAATAATAGCAGCCAAATATCGTACATACGTAATAGAGATGAAATAGTATACTTATAATGAAAAATGATACAGATTTCAACACGTGGTGGAAAGCAGGACAACGGCCATAAATAATGTTTGACACAGGTCAGATTCCCAACATAAAAGACGCTATCGGACTGTTAGTAAGGGACATGCCTTCCTCGAGCTCCAACGCTCATGCATGCAGGCGACCAAACTGTTGAGGAGTCCCTGGGGGATTCTCGCCCACCCCTCTCCCAAAGCGGTTTTTAGTACTTGCACGTTTCAGGGAGGCGGTGTTCTTTGGTAAACAGTTCTGCCAAGAGCATCCTAAGAATTCCCTATAGGGTTAACGTCTGAGAAGTACGCAGGCCATTCCAAACGTTCAATACCTTCACTTTCCACTGTGTCTGACACCTCAGCGATAGTGTCTGCGCTGGCGTTGTCGGCCATTAACAGAAAGTCGGGACCTACTGCACCCACAACATGATCCAGAATAATCTCCCTGCAATACCAGTGCGCTGTATCGGTACCTTGCGAAAAAGATGCAGCCGTATTCGGCCATTGTGCATAATGCAATGACGATCATGAGTATTCTGTATTATGTAACGTGTTCACCTGTCTGTCCACACTAGCTGGTGGCCAGAATCACAAGTCAGTCTGGCATTAGCTGCCGCAGCGGTCGCACGCTCCTCAAGTTTGCTCTGTGAACGTTCAGTGTTTACGTCAGTGTTTTCGTGTTTTGTGCTCGTTTATTGACGTTTTGCACGTGAATTAAGCATTATCAATTGAGCATTTGGTCTTCTTTCGTGTCATCTTTCTACGAAGTGCCGTTGGGATTTCGGCGTTGTCCGAGATTTCTTCGCTGCAGAACACCATGGCCAACTCCGTGAGAAAAAACACCGTGATTTTCACCTTCGACAAGTACACCCGTCGAGTACAGCCCTCTGCACTTGAAATACACGACTGGATTACCGAGGTAATTGGCCTTCATTCTGAATCTGTTCATACCATGCAGCTGGACTCTGATGAATACTGCATTTTTGTAAAGTTTAACGATTCCGCGAGTGTAGACCGCTTTCTGGCAAAATTTGGTTATGAAACGGAATTTATACACCGTGATGGTACTAAAAGTACTGTCAAACTCCGGAATTCCGAGTCTGTAATTAGGAATGTTAGGGTTTTGAATATTCCCATAGAAGTAGACAATTCGAAAATTAAAGATGTCCTTTCAAAGTATGGGGTTGTCAGGCAAATAGTCAACGAAAGGTGGGCTTCGCATTTCAAGCTGCAGTGCTTTAACGGCATTCGCTCTGTGGAGATGGAAGTGAAAGCAAACATTCCCTCCCACATCTTTGTTGACGGGCACAAGGCTCATGTTATGTACTCAGGGCAAACCCCTACATGTCATGTATGTAACGAGTCTGGTCACCTCCGTCAGGACTGCCCTCGCCGTGTTTTTGTGCTAACAAATAACCTTACGCAACGCCGGAAATTGACACTCAACGATTTGTTGCCAGCCAGTAATACAACAGAGCCAGCGGCGGTCGTGGATCCTGTTACTACCTCTGAAAATGTTGCACTTAATGTTAATGACTTTCCGTCTTTAAAACCTGCATTAACTGCTGAAATTCCGTCCCGTGACAGCGAGATTCCCACAAAAAAGCGTCCTCTAGAGGACACTGAAAGAAATGTTGATGAGGACTCTTCCTGTGAAACACCCGTTGCCAGGAGGCCGAAGCCCAGTCCTGAAGATCTGTTGGAAGTGGAAAAAGGAGATGGAATGAAGGTCGATGTGGCTCCCACTTCCGCACAAGGACTTACACCGCCACGAACAGATAGTGACGCAGCGGGTAGTGATTTTTCACGGAAATGTGACCCTGAGCCTGAGGTCACGGCTGAAATAACCGCATCAAGTGCACAACCCATACAGTGCGAACCGTACGAGGAAGTACCAGGTAAAGAACCTGCTGACTCCGAAGCGCAACGCCGCGCCGAAGGAGGAAATACACAAGCATCACCGCCTCGCCAGCAAAACAACACAAGAGACACCACGCCGGAACCAAACATTGACGACTCGCAAGCCACGGCCGTTGCCCCATTTAGCCACCGCCGGCGGCTGCGACAGACACCGGGCCTTGCTGTCACGCGTCATCAAGCGAAAGTCACACCAGAGAAGAAAGACATCAAGAAAAAGAATATCAAATATGAAGTCATCAGGTCCAACACTGACGAGGAGAAAGAGAATGGCCACAGTGACTTGTAGCAATGCATTGTCAGGATTTCAGGATACTTTTCTTCTCAAGCTATTTGATTAAAAGCAGTGCAAATTTTCTAGGCAGTTAGTACATGTAATGGGCACACAGCTTGTAAAGATCGTGCCTTGTAGGGAAGCACGTTTGCTGCTATAATCATACCGAACCTCATCCCAAATAGCTTCTTCCGGTATGTCTGTGCTGCAAGCTTATAGCATTACTACTATTAACATTAATAAAATACAGTCACCCTTGAAATTGGCAGCACTAAAGGAATTCTTGTACCAGTCCGGAACAGATATCGCGTTGCTACAAGAAGTTGCGATAACGGAATTTCGAATCCCAGGCTTTTTTGAAATTGTTAATGTTTCTACGGAAGCCAATATCGGTACAGCCATTCTTATAAGGGAAGGCATTCCGGTGACTGAAATCGAACGACTAGAATCAGGAAGAGCCATAGGCATAAAACTTTTCGATGTGACAGTGATTAACCTTTACGCCCCATCAGGAACTTCCCACAAATTGGATCGTGCGAAGTTTTTTCAAGATGAACTGATTTATTTATTGAGGAAAAATCCGTGTTCTCTTATACTAGGTGGAGATTTTAACTGTGTTTTAAACCAGAAAGATCAACAACCCAACTTCAACTACTCGCCACAGTTAAAAAAATTAGTAAGTGATTTACACCTTAAGGATGTGTGGGAACTTCAGCACCCGACGTCAGTCGGGTTCACGTATATAACCAGCCACTCCCGCAGCAGACTAGATAGAATTTACGTGTCACCAAATTTGCAAAATTATTTATTAAACGTTGAGACTATTCCAGTGTATTTTAGCGATCACAGTACACTTTTAACTTGCTTTAATCTAAGTGTACAACCAACCCGTCGATTCAGAGGCCAATGGAACTTAAATATCTCTGTTTTAACTGACGAAGAACTGGAACAGGAAATAAGGCTTGCGTGGACTATGTGCCTCCGCACAGTAGACAAGCACCCAACAGTCATAGACTGGTGGACAAGGAGGGCTAAACCAAGGCTGCGGAAAGTTGTCATGCAGTATAGTGGAGCCAGGCACAGGGAGTTGAGGAATACAATGGAGTTTTATTATAAAGTTTTAAGAGACTTATATCAACAGGCCCATGATGACGTAATTCGTCTAAATGATATCAAAAAAATAAAAGCCAAGTTATTAAGCATTAAACGGCAACAGATGGAGGGACTCAAAATTAAATCGAAAGCCACATCAGTCGTAGCAGATGAAACAGCTTCTCTGTATCACTTGGTGCGGCATGCTAAAAACAGACGTCAAACTTTAATTGATGAAGTCCAGACGCATACTGGTACGAGGCTCACATGCCAGAAACAAATACTGGACGAAGTCCACAGGTACTATGAAACCTTATATGCCCCTACCACAGTGGAAGATGCAGCTCTCGAGGACTTTCTCACTATTTTAGGTCCACAATTGTCGGGAACAGACAACGCTGACATCCTGTCACCTATTACTAAAGATGAAGCTCATGAGGCAGTGCGTAACTCACCTCTCAACAAATCTCCGGGACTTGATGGCCTCCCTGTGGAGTTTTATGCCCGCTACTGGTCTATAATTGGGGACAAGATCACTTTCATGGCAAATGAGGTCCTGAACGGAAAACCGGTCCCTGCAGAGTTTAAGGAAAGTAAAATAGTACTGATTCCTAAGAGCAAAGGCAAAACCAACTTAAACAATTTTCGGCCTCTTTCGCTACTAAATTCTGATTACAAAATAATTTCGCGTATTATCAACAAAAGACTCTCTGCCTTTTCCAACAAAATATTGAGTCATCACCAATCTTGCTCTCCGACCAGAACGATATTCGAAAGTCTATCTGCATACAGAGACGTCATTGCAATTACCTCAGTGACAAGTATAAAATGTGCTTTAATCTTCATAGATTTCAACAAAGCTTTTGACCGCGTTAGTCATAGATACCTCTTTGCGACGCTGTCAAGAATGGCTTTCCACCCCCAGATCGTGAACATGCTAAGGAATATTGCAACAGGTGTAAATGCGAAAATAGCAATCAATGGCCAAACATCTAAACCCATACAGATAAGGCGAGGGGTTCCACAGGGCAGTCCCTTATCAATGTTTTTATTTTCAGTATCTTTAGAGCCCTTCCTCCGCACTGTCCACGAAAGACTAACAGGCATAACATTGAGTGGTGAGAAAACTGTCATACGAGCTTATGCTGATGACGTGGGCGTTGTAATAAGGAATAAGGAGGAGACAGTTACACTGGAAAGAGAAATCCAAAGATATTGTTTAGCGTCGGGAGCGACAGTAAATGAAAACAAAAGTCAAATATTGAATCTACGGGGCCTAGATCACCTTCGACTGGCGTGGGCAAAACAAGACAACAAACATAAAACCTTGGGAATCACCTTAATGGCATGTCCGATGCGGATGGCTGCTTTTAACTGGACGGAAACTAGGAGGAAAGTTCATGGTGCTGTAATGGAGAACATCCATCGAACTATGGACCTGGTGCAAAAAGTCAGATTCATCAACTCCTGCGTTTTGTCTAAAGCGTATTTCACTGCGCAGGTATTTCCAATCCCTAAACTAGTAGCGAAAGGGTTCATGTCCACTGTTACCAATTATTTATGGAGAGGAGACATATTCAGGGTTGGTGCGACTACGGCTATACTGGATGTCAGAAACGGGGGCCTCGGTTTGGTGCATATTGGCAATAAAGCGACTGCTCTGTTCCTCAAACGGACTTTCCATATACTCAGAGAACTTCCACAATGTATAACCGCAAAGCTCTTTGAGGCTGTGACACCCCATAGCCTGCAAGCACCGATTGATGTGCGAAGGATTAATGCCCGTCTGCAGTATGTGAGGAACTTTTTCCTCGAAGCAAGTTATCTAAGTGACGAAATCAGAAGCAACACACGTATCACAGCGCGCGACATCATACTTGAAAGGAAGTTAAATGAGGGTAGAAACAAAATTGAAACGAAATTCCCAAATTGTGACTGGAAAGCTGTATGGCGGAACATCAACTATGCCGGGCTATCTACAGACGCTATTTCCGCATGGTACAAAACAGTTAATAACGTCATCAGCACCAACGAGAGACTATATGGGATCGGTTTAAACCAGACACACCTTTGTGGAAAATGCAATCTGGTGGATACACTCAGCCACAGATTCACCTGTGGTGGCAATGTGCATAACTGGAATTGGATCAGACAACAAATCGCCTTTCTCACCAGATCCTCTACGCAATATATAACGCCGTCGCTCCTCCTGAGACCGGACATGACATACTTTCCGAAATTAAAAACCAACGCCATTAGCTGGTTACTGGGAAAATATGTTAGTTATGTCATCCACACACTTGGGTCGGACAACGAGATAGAATTCCGCGTTTACATGAAGTGTGAATATGCAAAAATCAGCACGTATCGCAACCACAAGAAGCACTATGGCAACATGCTGAAGATCATTTTTGAAAGAATGGGTGTTGGTTAAATATGTGAAACCACTACAACACCTTGAACGAGAACGAACAGAAGAAAAATAAAAGTCACTTGGTTCCTTATTATTATTTACTTTAACCTTGCTTCCGGAACCTTTTTTTTTTTTTTTTTTTTTTTTTTTGTATGTGTTTAATTGGATTGTATTTAAACTGGTTCATAGTCAAGAAAACTGGCATTAAATATGCTATTATTTTTTATTCAATGGACAGTTTACAAATTAAACAGTGAATTCAACTTTGTAGACACACCCACTGATTGGGTGACAATAATTTGCACCTAGAATAATCTCAGTTATCTTGAGCAAAGTTTATACTGTAACCACTTTTAAAGTTTGTTTTACCATTATTACTGTATTAGACATATTTAGCATATAAATAGTTTAAAACTGGTTCTTTTTTAATGTTGCAAATGGTTTAATCATTAATTGTACTGTTGAATGCTTGAAATGTATGCTTTAGTAAAATACAATATAAAAAAAAAAAAAAAAAAAAAAAAAGTGGTCAGCGTGACGGATTGCGGTCCTACGGTCCCGGGTTCGATCCCCGGCTGGATCGGAGATTTTCACCGCTCAGGGACTGGGTGATGTGCTGTCTTTATCATCGTTTTATCTCCATCCGGCACGCTAGTCGCCCAGTGTGGCATCGAAGACCTGCACCAAGGCAGCCGGACGTGCCCCGCAAGGGTCCTCCCGGCCAATGACGCCAAACGCTCATTTTCATTTATATCACTCTGGATCTCCGTTGTTCACACCAGCCAGTACGTTCGCGACACCAGCAAACTGTTACTCGACCATGCCAAGTATTTAACAACCTTCCGAGCATACAAACGTACCTGATTTAATAGCCGTGAAATACCGGTTGATCAAAAAGTCAGCATAAATTTAAAAACTGAATAAATCACGGAATAGTATAGATAGACAGGTACAAATTGACACACATGCTTGGAATGATATGGGGTTTTATTAGGACCCAAAAAATACGAAAGTTCAAAAAATGTCCGACAGATGGCGCTTCATCTGATCAGAATAGCAATAATTAGCATAACAAAGTAAGACAAAGCAAACATGATGTTCTTTACAGGAAATGCTCAATATATCCACCATCATTCCTCAACAATAGCTATAGTCAAGGAATAATGTTGTGAATAGCACTGTAAAGCACGTCCGGAGTTATGGCGAGGCATTGGCGTCGGATGTTGTTTTTCAGCATCCCTAGAGATGTCGGTCGATCACGATACACTTGCTACTTCAGGTAACCCCAAAGCCAATAATCGCACGGACTGAGGTCTGGGGATCTGGGAGGCCAAGCATGACGAATGTGGCGGCTGAGCACACGATCATCAGCAAACGACACGCGCAAGAGATCTTTCATGCGTCTAGCAATAAGGGGTGGTTCTAATAACACCCCATGTCATTCCAAGCATGTGTGTGGATGTTTACCTCTCTATCTACATTAATCCGCGGTTTATTAAGTTTTCATATTTATACTGTCTTTTTGATCACCCGGTAGTTCTAGCAGAGATACGTGCTCCGCTAGCAGTTGCAGGGTCTGTCTATGAGTGAGATATCTGCTTCATTTCTTCACTGGTGCTACGTATGGATCCTCTTGCAGTGTGGCGGTCCGTTTGCTACCACTGACATCCTTCCACGTAATATTTACAGCTTCAGCGGTCTTTTTTTAGTCGCAAGATGTCACTTTTGGACACTTCCATTACTTGTCCATAGTAATCCCACTTTGACTGTCTTCTAGCTGTCCAACTGCACTTACACGGTCGTGAGCACTCAGATGTCTTGCAGATATGTCGTACCATGCGGAATGTCGCACTAGTCGGTTCCACAACCTTCGTCAAATGTCGCACTGCGTCATATGTCGAATCCATACAGAGCTTACGTGCAAAGCCTTCGCTGCATTTCAGTCCCGCCCGCTACATTTCCTTTTACTATCATTGGTCAAGTGTGAACCGTGCATTTACTTTCAAAACCTTTTATTAAGAAAAAAAATGGTTCAAATGGCTCTGATCAGTGTGCGACTTAACTGCTGAGGTCATCAGTCCCCTAGAACTTAGAACTACTTAAACCTAATTAACCTAAGGACATCACACACATCCATGCCCGAAGCAGGATTCGAACCTGCGACCGGAGCGGTCGCGCGGTTCCAGACTGTAGAGCCTAGAACCGTTCGTCCACTCCGGCCGGCTTTTCTTAAGAATTTACTGTATTGACTAGCGATTCATCAAGAACATTAACACATTTAATCACACTATGTGGGCGTGGAAGTAGTTGCCAGTGGGTAACTGATGAACACAAATTAAATTTCTTTCAACAAATGGAAATTTTATTCCTAAAAGCCCCTTTTTTTAACAGATTTAAAATTATATTCAGAATGCACCCTCTAAATATCAAGTTACAATTTATTCAAAGGCACAAAGAACAATATTAACAGTATGAGCTTTCGGGCTGAGGCCTTTGCCACTTGACTCGGCGCCGGCCGGAGTGGCCGAGCGGTTAAAGGCGCTACAGTCTGGAACCGCACGACCGCTACGGTCGCAGGTTCGAATCCTGCCTCGGGCATGGATGTGTGTGTTGTCCTTAGGTTAGTTAGGTTTAAGTAGTTCTAAGTTCTAGGGGACTTATGACCACAGCTGTTGAGTCCCATAGTGCTCAGAGCCATTTGAACCACTTGACTCGGCCGTAGTCACGACCGCTCACAACAACCTCTGAAAGACTACACTGGTGCAAATCTGCAACACACCAGACTACTTTGAACTAAAAATTTTAACAACTCACACAAACACATAAACTATGCACCCCGTATGAGGGATGGAAATGGTACAAAACGCTAACATTAAAAAAATTAACTTGCCACCGAAGGTGCAACTTGATTAAAAAAAAAACTCTTACGGTGGAAGGGTGGCAACTTTATATAATAAAATGACCATTTAAATAAAAACCCATGAAATGCAGTCTTACATAAAAAATACAAACATGCTCTACATTACACATATACCGCCTCTCAAGATGATAGGCAAGATAAAAACGTATTTCAGGAATTTGGCCGTTACCCTTCAAAGAATAAATTCGTTAACACCGAATCCGACAAACATTACAGAGGCAGCTATTAACGTACGGCAGACCGACAGACAGACACTAACTACCTAACAAATTCGGACGAGAGACAGACGAGCAAGCTGGGGACGAGAGACTGACCAAGAAAACAAGTAGAATTTAACAAGTAAATGAAACAACATATCACGAATCACTTAACTTCTAATGAACTGCGACGTCTGGCGAAGACCTGGCGCAGCACCCCCAAAACGCTCTCCCGTACCGTCCGCTGCCAGCCGCTTCAACGGACGCAGGTAGGCGCGCTGATCTCCCGTCTCACGGCTTCGCAGCTCGCACCGGCCAGACCGATGTCGTGGGTTGACTCCTGTTGCTCTCGTGTCGGCCGCGAAGCGACTACCCCTCGCTATACGGCGCGGCCCACTGGACTGACGTGGCGACCTCACATGCGCCGACGCTCAAGACGGACAAGTCATCTTGTGTCCCAGTGCGCGACGGACCAACCGATCGATACAGCCGCCAATGACCACTGCCTGAACAAACTCGAGCAGCACTCCAGACGACAGACAGACACTGATTGCCCCACACTGACCCGACTGACCAACTGATCCGCTGGCGAGCTTTTTTTTTTCTTTATTGTTATTTTCATACCTGTACAATCAGGTAGG